>NC_139956.1:26888163-26905663 GCF_963454915.1 Gymnoscopelus microlampas | reverse complement strand
CTGAGACCAGCTGGGTCAAAACACCCTCGCTCAAATAGTACCGTTAACACCAAAATGTGTGGTATACTTTGGTGCCAGATTGGATGGGGTTTCGCCCAATATCATACTACAATTCAAGTGGTCCATCTTTGTGATCTGAGTGGTTCTGACGCGGTAGAGACCTCATCCATCTGGCGCTCTAGGCCAGTGGTTCTCAAAAGTTTTCGTGCCAAGGACCCCCAAATTGATATGTATGTGACCGTGGACCCCCACCTGAAAATATGTTGTGCCAGGGACACCCAGAAGCAAAGATTTGTGTTAAAAATAGCTGGGGACCCACTGGTACCCCCCCCCCCCCCAAGGACCCTTGGGGGTCCCCAGACCCCACTTTGAGAACCAATGCTCTAGGCAGAATAAACCCAAGCAGTCACACAAACATTAGGCCTATAGTTTGACCTAGTTCTGTCAGAATACACACACACATACCCTTCCACACACAGCCCGTTATTTCAGGGTCTGGGGGTCAGTCCACTTTCAAGTCAGAGAAACATTTGAGTAAATCTTACTCGAAATGTAAACACTGTGAAAAGACGTTTAGCACATTGAGACATCCTGGGTTAAAGATGGGAATTTGCGTGGTACCCAGACACGTTTAACACTCTTCTTTATAGGTCTCTCATACACAGTAATGTCTTAGAAATAAAACACAAAAATGCCCAATCCCCCCCCTCCCACACACATTAAAATGGGTGTTCCATTTTTAACAAATGAAAGGCAGTTTGTCTTTGCATGATTAACTGAATTGAAAGTGAAAGGACCCCATATCCTTGTCCTTTTTCTTTACAGTGTTGTACAGTCACACATATGAAAAATACACCCAAAAAAATACTTATTCATTGATAGAAAATAAGTCCTTTTTTGGTTGACCTACTCCTGTAAACAATAAAACCAGAGAGGCCGTGGTATATGCCTATTGTGATTATATCACAGCTTAGCCTCGCATAGCCATATCTCCGAATGCTATATAGAGTCTGGAACCACTGTACACCTCCCGAAATCAGGAAGCTGGCATTTCCGGTCACGAAAATATATTTAAAAATATCTTTACATTAAATGTTTCTATGTCCATTTTTGCCAAGCAGCACGCTATATATGCTTAGATGATTTTGATTTATATTAGGATAAATTTGCACGACTGTAAAGACAAAACCTCCATGCTTCCATGTTCCAGACTGTATGCATTTGTACTGCATTTGAAAATTGTCGGAGGCAGTCTGGCCACGCGAGACTAATCACAGATAGACGTGTTGTAGCCGTAGTATAACATGATGCATCACGACCTCGAGCGTACCGTTGCTTTCGTAGCACGCTTGCCAGTCATTAGCAGCAATATTCACCCACAATTTGAACCGAAACCTTGCGTAGTAGCAGTGGGTTATCATGATGATTACACAACAGAAGACTTCACCATGTTCCAATGTGGAGTTCCAATTATACTGTGTTTAAACAGAAATGTAAAAGAAGAAAAAAGAAAAGAAAATAATCCATTTTACGATAGCCAGTGTTTTCACTAATAGATGTAGAACATACCTCAAACACAGGTAAGATTTAAAATGTGTCACATATCTACAGAAATAATGTATCTATTTTCATGTTTTTTTTTTTAACCACTTGACCCTATTCTGGACGGGGGGAACATTCGCCGAAAATAGCCGATCTACAAGCTCCCAACGCGGCACGTTGTGAGCTTGTAGATCGGCTATTTTCGGCAAAGAGATTCGGTGTAGAGGGGGGAAAAAAGAGCACACACAAGTACATCTTAGTGCCAACTTAGGTCCGTTTTAGCAGTATTAAGTGGTTAAAATGATATAATTTACTTATACTTCAGTTCCATACAGTTCATATACAGTACCTCAATCCAGGTCAGTTTCCCATTTATCCCAGTAAGACCAACAGAGTCCTCTGGGTTTGCTTTGTAATTAGTGTAGCCTACAACAATACTGCCACCACAAAAGCTTGTGTGTGTGTGTGTGTGTGTGTGTGTGTGTGTGTGTGTGTGTGTGTGTGTGTGTGTGTGTGTGTGTGTGTGTGTGTGTGTGTGTGTGTGTGTGTGTGTGTGTGTGTGTGTGTGTGTGTGTGTCTTTGTGGTGGCTGAGCACTTGCACTGAGTCAAATGAACGGGTGCAGGAGAGGGAATTTCAAAGCGAGTACACTCTGTGTCAATGTGCATTTTTTTTCTTTCCAGAAGTGGCTTTTGCGCTTTGCATTATGCAATAAAAAAACATAATAATTCTAAAATAAATATTTTACACACTTTGCGACGTGCCTTGTTCAGTTTATATCGTCTTAGGCAGCGTGCAGTCAATGTGTTGCACTAAATGAATGGCAAAACACAGTCTTTGACCAGTGTTTCACGATAAGACAAAATAACATTAGAAATACAGCAATGGAACTTGTGAAATCCCAATAATAAATAATACAAACTTTAAACAACACTCACTCACAACACACTCGCACACACACGCACACACACACACAGGCACACGCACACGCACACGCACACATGCACAGTATTCAGCCATATACAGTTCACTTTTTAGGGAAAAAGGACAAAAGAACATAACTGACACATTAAAGATGAGCAGACGGTGATAAAACAGACCATTTGACATCCCAGGCTAACCCGCCATGTGACAGAGTGGTCAGCCAAAGAAAGAGCCCCGCCCACTCCCACCCTACCCTCACCCACGGGAAATAACTTCAAGCTAGGGCTGGGCGAAATATGAATCAATATCATCATTATTTCAAATTTTGGCCTTGATTACAATTAAAATAATACTTCACCCCAAAAATATGGTGAATGAGATTTCTTTGTTTCGGTCCCATTCTTGAGCCAATAATCCAATAGCCTACTATAATTCTAGTAACCTCTGTCTGTCTGTCTGTCTGTCTGTAGTGGTGAGTGTTTGTAGTGGTAGGTGAAGCTACCCGGTTCTCCTCAGTGGCTGGACCAATTGCTCTGATTTTGCACACAGCCATTGACCATTACCATCTGAACTTAACTGTGAAGCCCGTTTTTCAATTTCATCAAATCTCAGCTTCTTATTAGCGTTTTTGTGTAAAACACTGTCGCCATGGTTACGGGGCTGCCCAGCTATGGGACGAACTGCCTCCCGGGTTGCCAGATCATGTGCGTATATCCCCCCACGGATGCGTCGACCGGGTATGGTCTAGTTTGACTAATTGAAGTTAACAGGGGACCAATCTTAACAAGAGAAAAAACACATTTAAAACATTGTTTTTAAACCGGAATCATCAGTTCAGTATGGGCTCATCAGTGATTACACTGTGAGAGTTGTTTTCCGAGAGTTAAATTATCGTTTGACAGCAAACTCTGCTGAGGAGTCCCTTGAGCAAGGCACTGAATTCCCAACAAACTATTAAAGCACTGGTTTTCAATGAGAGCGTACACATGGAAAACAGTATTGAACACAACAGAGTTAAATGAACAGTGATGACTTAACAGTGCAGACTGGGGTCCCGGAGACATAACATTGTATCAAACGGGAGTCCATGGCCTAATGCATATCGATGCTGTCGGGTAGAAACCTAAACCTCTCCATATTTAAAAGTGTTTTTCTCCTAAATTACTTCATCATACAAGAGTGTCGCACAAAAGTAGTGAAACTAGCAGATCTACAGGCTCACAACGTGTCGTGATGTGACGCGTTGTGATCTTCCAAACTGCCCCCTCCGGTCTTCTAGTGCTGACCTGCTCGAAGTGCCTACAATGACTTGAAGAAAAAAAACACGGTGAAGCAGCATTCTGCTTCTACGGGCCGACGGCTTGGAATAAACTCCCATTATACCTAAGACATGCAGCCTCTGTGGATAGCTTTAAAGTTTTTCTTCACTCTTGCCTTTAGCTGATTTTAGAATCTCTGTGTTTGCTTATTTATTATTATTATTATTATCATTATAGATCGGCTATTTCCACCATTTTGAAACGTTTTTAAAATAATTATAAAAATGGAACGGTTTTGGACATACAAGGATTCCATCCCGACAGCGACGGTATCAAACTAGGGGGGCCTTGAAATTTAAACGGTGGAGAATCACTGTCTTAGAGTAAAAAAAAGAATTAAAATGAAATTCTAGCTTTGCCCACCTCCTCCCCCCCCCCCCTCCCCCTCATTCTGGTTAAAGAACACCACATCTCCTGGCATCATGCTCCGCCGTCTCCTAATGAAACCGTGGCTCTGCTGTGTAACCAGAGACCACCAGCATCCAGAGAGGCGCCTTGAGACCATGATGAAATATTCAAACTGCTTTGCTGTGTGCTGCTGCTGCTGCTGTGTTCAGTGTCTTATTGGCGGCCGTTCCAGTGGCCTGGAGCCGGTCTGGTCCGGCATGGTGCAGTGGTTGTTGTTGTTGTTGTTTTGTGTCGTTTTGTGTGCGTGTGTGGGTGCGTGTGTGTGTGTGTGTGTGTGTGTAAGGATTATTTTACAGGGTTGGCTTGCTGGTGGAATAATCATTACATCCACGCCATAAGAGATGGGACTGAAGATCTTATTGCCATCACACACACGCACACACGCACACACACACACACACACACACACACACAGTGTCTGACTGCTCTATCATTGCCTCATGAGGGGGCGACAGTGTGTCGGCGGGGGGTGGGTTGGGGGGGGCATGAGGAAAGCGATGGGTCAGAGTTATTCTGCGTACCTACAGTATATCGCTGAACCGGAGGAATGGGAATGAAAGGAGCGAGAGAGAACGAGTGAGATATTTAAAGTCCCCCTTCTCGGTGTGTGTGTGTGTGTGCATTCACACTCGGCATGAGTCACAGCCATAACAGCGTCTTCAGGCTGACCCCCCTCCCTCCCACCGACCACCCACCCCCTTTCCCTTTCCTCTCTCTCTTTTCTGCTTATTTTGATCTATTTTTCGCTCCCTCTGTCCATCTGTCTCCCTTCCGCCTCCTCTCACTCTCTGTCTGTTCTCATCCTCCTGCCTGCCTCTCGGGGAGGCCGACAGTAAATCTGCATGCTATAATATCCTCTATGTTTGTCTTTCTTCTACCTGTCGGTTTCTCGCCGTGTGTCTGTCTGTCTCTCATCTGGGTTTGTTTTAAATACATCCTAAAATATACATAAGAGGAGAGGCAAAGAGATGAGAAGGACCTAAAGTGGCATATGCTGGAAGAGAGAGACACACAGAGTGAGAGAGAGAGAGAGAGAGAGAGAGAGAGAGAGAGAGAGAGAGAGAGAGAGAGAGAGAGAGAGAGAGAGAGAGAGAGAGAGAGAGAGAGAGAGAGAGAGAGAGAGAGAGAGAGAGAGAGAGAGAGAGAGAGAGAGAGAGAGAGAGAGAGAGAGAGAGAGAGAGAGAGAGAGAGAGAGAGAGAGAGAGAGAGAGAGAGAGAGAGAGAAACATGATACTTGTCCAGTGTGGCACACACAAAGCCCACTCTGTCTCTTACAATGGGTCTGATTTTGCCACTTCGCAATTGAGCCCCAGACACACACGCGCGCACACACACGCGTGCGCACACACACACATACACACATGCTCACCGACAAACACACACACACACACACACACACACACACACACACACACACACACACACACACACACACACACATGCTTCAAAGTCTCAAAGAACTCTCAAGCCCTAAAAGAGCTATTCCCGCTCCCTCCACTGTTTGGGCTCTACTGACATGGCTCTGTCCCAGCAGGTCCACCTTCTGTCATTGTCATTCCCTCGTTTTGTTCTGTCCTGAGCCCTGATACGGTTCCACAGGCAGAAGAGGGGGTGGATGTTCAAGTCCAGCTCCAGAGTCTGTCCTCATATTCACCTTCCCCTCGCCCCCCCCCCTCCCCTTCCCAAACTCCCAAATGCAGCTCAGGAGGGGACAGAGAGGAGACGGATATTCATTTACAACCCTTAAACCCCATGGCTGTACCTCTGTTCCCAGGCGGCAAGGAGTGCTAGGATGCTGCAGTCTGCTGGGCACTCTCTACCTACAGTACGTCTGCATTCATTATGTCTGGTGTCCAACCCTACGAGGCCTGGGTCTGCAGCGATGATCTAAGATGGGTCGTCCGGCCCCCCTGGGGTCCCCCCCTGGCGGGCTGCGGCGTGGCGGTGGACCCCGGCGCCGACCCCCCCTGGCCCGGGTGGTGCGCGGGGGGCGGCGGCGGCGGCAGCTGGCTGTGGTGGCTGACCCCGACCTGTAGGTGGCGAGGCAGGACGGAGCGCATGGGGGTCTGCTGGGGGGGCTGCGACTGCTGCGGCGGCCGCAGAGGGTAACTCCTCCTGTAGCGCAGCGACTGGGACCGGAGGAGGTTGCGCGTGTACTGCACCTCCGGCATGATCAGCTTGAGGCAGAGCTCCTGGGCCTGGCCGGACGGGCCCTGGCTGAGGTTGGCCGGCAGGTCGTAGCCCACGATGTCCACCTTGGCGCTGGGCTGCCAGGGCCGCAGGTCCTTGTTCTTGATCTGCGCCGCCGAGCGCAGCTGCGGCATGCGGCCGCCGAAGCAGCTCCGCATCAGCCTCTCCTGGGCCCGCCGCAGGAGGCGCACCTCCCGCGCCACGCAGGCCGGGCCGAGCGCCGCCAGCTTGCGCCACAGCGAGGCGTTGAAGTGGTCGTAGAGCCGCGCGTCCAGCGAGTTCCAGGCGCGGATCTTGGCGGGGAGGCCCGGCGTGAGGCTCCGCTTGGAGCCCGGCGTGCGCATGTTGAGCTTGACGTAGAGCACGTCGTCCAGGTCCCAGGACAGCAGGTGGCGCAGGAGCACCAGCGACTCGTCGAAGTACTCGGCGATCATCACCAGCGAGAAGGAGCGCTCCACCTCCGCCATGAAGGCGCGCGCGTACGCCTCGTCCGTCGCCGGCCGGTCCTTGTCGCCGCCGAGGTCGAAGGTCAGCGTGTTGCGGGCGTACATGGAGTCCTTCTCGTCCGGGCGGTAGTAGCGCCACGGCTCCTCCAGGAAGGCCTCCAGCGAGCCGTTAGGCACCCGCTTGAAGCTCTGGCAGTACTGGTTGTAGTAGCTGAACAGGGACTCGAACATGGAGCCGGGCTCGCGCAGGATGGTGACGTAGACGGTGTCGTTGGGCATGAGCCGCCGCACCTGTCAATGGAATGTACGAAGTTAACATTTTGAGAGAGAGAGAGAGAGAGAGAGAGAGAGAGAGAGGGAGAGGGAGAGGGAGAGGGAGAGAGAGGGAGAGAGAGAGAGCCATTTCCAATGGCTGAAATGTAAATAGGGTTGAAGTGGTTAATGTATGTTTTGTAATAATAATCAAAATCTGCAAAGTAACTAAAGTTTTCAAATAATTGTAGCGGAGTAAAAGTACAATATTTTCCTCCGAGATGTAGTGGAGTAGAAGTACTGAAAATTGGAAATACTCAAGTAAAGTAAAAAATACCTCAAAATTGTACTTAAGTACAGTACTTGAGGAAATGTACTCAGTTACTTTACACCACTGTTTCTGTCCTACTGAATTGCAAGTCTTGAACTCCTATTTTGGTACCAAAATATAATCACTCATTCTTCTGAACTGTGAACTGTTGTCTTTGCCTTACATTCTCATTTTGACTGAGTCCCCATTCAGATTTGCATCCACGCAGTGTTGATTTTGACAGCAAATTTGTATTTAGTTTTAGTCATAGTGTTTTGAATAAAATTACATTTAGTTTTTGTCATATTTTAGTCATCTGAAATGTTTTAGTTTTTGTCTAGTTTTAGTCGACTAACGAAGCTGTGAGCTAACTAAGCTCACAACGCATTGTGCTTTCAGAGAGCAATGCCCGAGCGTAACCAAACATACAGTTCAATGACTTGTCTTTTAGTTCTACTGGATCTCTTCTCCATTCGTTGTTATTTTTTTTATTTTTTTTTTAAACGTTTTGTTTATTCGTTTTTGTTATTTTACATACTCATAGGTAGTACAGACAATTACTGAAGCAAATAAGCAAATAAACAGAGTATCTCCAAACAGTGAGAGTAAGATATAAACAACATCCAAACAAAACAAAACAAAAAACAGACAACACTCACAAAGAAAATAATAACAGACACCAAAACAAATACACAACGTAAAATCTCCAAAAACATGTATGTATATGGAAAACAGTCCATGATCTATAAACGCTACATCGAGTTAGGCACAGGTCATTGAAAGCAATTGTACACGTCAGTGAGGTGATAAGCAGGCACATTCGTTGTTATTTGTTGACGAAATTCTCAATATATTTAGTCTCAGTTTTGGTCATCATAGTTTCGTTTTTATCTAGTTTTTCGACGAAAGCAACACTGTGATCCACGCACCTCGGCGCGGTTGAAGCGCATGTGGCTGGTGATGATGTTGGGCGGCAGCGTGTGCGGGTGGACGAAGTGCGCGGCGAAGGTGCGCGGGTAGCAGAACTGGTGGACGCACGCCTGCACGGGCAGCGCCACCGTCAGGTTGTTGCGCTCGCCGAAGCGGAACAGCAGGTTCTGCATGGTGGTGCTGGCCGTCTTGTGGGTCTTCAGGAAGGCCACGTTGGTGTGCTTGGGCTTCAGGCCGGGCGCCGGGTGGGAGCGCAGGGCGGGGCAGCCCAGGTGGAACGCCTCCATGGTCCTGGAGGGAGAGAACATTTTAATATTTTTATTAATTCACTTAATTAACCCTTTAAGACCGGGAACGCATCTGTGTCATTTTAGACAACATTTTTAACTAAAATTGCTTCTGGAGGTCCCTGGAACAAAATATTTTACAAATGTTCGCTTAAAAATATATATATATTAAAAGATTTGCTAAAATGTTCAAGATTTTTCAAGAAATCTTAAAATGACACAGATGTGTCCCCGGTCTTAATAAGTTAATTAAATTAATTGTTGATGTCGGGCAGAAATCTCCTATCTCCATGTTTTAACTTGTTTCTTTTTCTCGTAAATTAACGCCCTACTTGGTCATACTACAGCGTCACACAAAAGCATCTAAAGTAGCAGATCTACAAGTCGATCTGTTACGCTCAAAGATCTGTTACGATCTGTTTTTGAATTTGAATCCTGAAAATTCACTTATCGTTGCTGTTGGCCAGAAACCTCCTATCTCCATAAACGTGTTTTTTTCCGTAAATTAACGCCCTACTTGATCAAACTACAGCGTCACACGAAAGCGAAGGGTTTCGAGCTTGTCGATATGCTATTTTGCCGTTTTTGAATTTGAATGAAAAGTAACAGTTTTAGACATATGCGGTTTCCACCCGACAAGAGACGATATAATACATCTGAATCTTTTATAATTGAGGCATCCGCTAAGCAAGCAGAGAGAGAGAAAGAGATTGCTGCATGAACTAGATGCTGAAAACATATTTTACAGAGAAAGGTGATATTACATTTTTTTTTAAACAGAAACTGAGCAAGAGAAATTTTTCGACAATTACGCAGAGAGTGCCGAAGATTTGCAGAAGGCAGCGGCAGACAAAAGGAACAGCGATGAAGGAAGGCATTAGCAAAAGCAGGAAGGTTAAAAGAACACCGGAGCATGGAGGCTGTCAGATTTCTATAGCTCCTTCACTTTTATAATTGGTCCCTGGACCTTCACAGAGAACTCTCACATCTCCATATCTGGCAGCTATTATAACAAGAAGCCTCTGCTGTGTGAAGTTCATTTCACTACAAACAACAAGATACAAGAGACTCTTCTCCCACCCATGGCAATTAGCGCTATGCGGACAAATAAGATGACGAGGGGCATGTGAAGTGGGTGTGAGTGTGTGTGTGTTTGTTTGTAAGTGTGAGACGTGTGTGTGTGTGTGTGTGTGTGTGTGTGTGTGTGTGTGTGTGTGTGCGTGTGCGTGCGTGTGTGTGTGTGTGTGTGAGAGACAAGTTGTTGTCTTTCCATAGGCCTGTGCGGACCAAGCTCTATTGACTTTCCTTCATTCATTTATTGTACAATCAATGAATGAATGATTTGATGAAAATGAATTATTATTATTTCCTTTTTTTGTTGCTGTCGGGCAGAAACCTCTTATCTACGTATTCTAACTTTCTGTGTATTTTTTTTTTGTAAAGTAATATCCTACTTGATCACGCTACAGCGTCACACGAAAGCATCGAAAGTAGCAGATCGACAAGCTCGAAACGCGGCGCGAAGCGACGCGTTTCGAGCTTGTCGATCTGCTACTTTTGATGCTTTTGAATTTGAATCCTGAAAAGTAACAGTTTTGGACATACGAGGTTTCCACCCGACAGGGACGTTTCACTAAATAGGGCAGCCAGGTTGAAAGTGGTTAACTCTGTGAGAGTTAAAGGTAGGGTAAGTGATTTGCATTTATTCAAATAATTGCAAAAATGGGTCTATGTTCTGATAGTGCTCGTTACTATAGAGTGTCCTGTCCATATAAGGAGTCTCCATGTCTCTCCAGCTCTTTATAAAACAGAAAATGCATTTTCGTTTCAGTTTCAGTTTCATTTCCAATTTTATCCAATTAGGATAGAGAACACAATCAGGATATAGATTTAACAAGTGAAATTGGAAGTGATGACACTAAGAAATGATCAGGCAAAATTGGAACTGGAACACTATAAAAATGAAGCTTAAAAATGGGTACTTTCTCCTGATTGGCTGAGATTTTGACACCTACCGGAAAATGTATTTTCTGTTTATTAAAGAGCTGGAGAGACATGGAGACTCCTGTTACTGAACAAACACTCTATAGCAATGATTACTATCAGAATATAGTATTTTAACCTTTAAAACCTTTAAACAAAACACTTTTTGTTTTAACCCAAAAATATCACTTACCCTACCTTTAAATAAACGCAGAGGATTTTGCAGTGTGTGTGTGTGTGTGTGTGTGTGTGTGTGTGTGTGTGTGTGTGTGTGTGTGTGTGTGTGCCTGCATGCGTGAAGGACGGGTCAGTCACTGCGGGAGCAGAGCGAGCGGTTGGTCGGTCACTCACCAGCTCAGGTGACCGCCGTGGTGCAGCAGGAGGCTGACCGTACTGACGGCCACGAACACCAGGAAGATCTTCTTCTGCGACATCCTCCCTCCTGTTCTGTCTCACTGCGACTGTATAGGGAGGAAGAGGAGAGAGGAGTCAGAGAGAGCTTCACACACCATGAGAGAGAGAGAGAGGGAGGGAGGGAGAGGGAGGGGGAGAGAGAGAGGGAGGGAGATAGTGGGAGAGAGAGGGAAAGAGAGAGAAAGGGAGACAGTGGGAGAGAGAGAGAGGGAGACAGTGGGAGAGAGAGAGAGAGGGAGACAATGGGAGAGAGGGAGACAGTAGGAGTGAGAGAGACGGAGAGAGAGATGGAGACAGTGGGAGAGAGAGAGAAAGAGGGAGAGAGGGAGAGAGGGTGAGTGAGGGAAAGTGAAACTCACACAGGGATGGGAAAAATGTAATGAAAATGAAATGAAAGCTATAGAGCAGTGGTTCTTTTTTGTGCCAAAAGTAATTTATATGTATTTGGCCGTGGACCCCCATCTGATTTTTTTTGTGCCAGGGACCCCCAGAAGAGAAGATTTATGTAAAAAAAAAAAAAAAAAATCCAAATATTTTCGATATTTTTTCAAAAATGATCGAAAATAGCAGATCTACAAGCTCTGCTATTTTTGAATAGCCAACGTATAAATGTATAAAGTGGTTAAAATTATTGTGATGCTATGTTAACTATGAACTACTTTTGCTGGGTGAGTAAGACTTTGAGTATAGAGAAATGATAGACAGAGATCACAAGGGAAGGAAGGAGCGTGGGAGGGAGGGAGGGAGGGAGAGAGAGAAAAAAGAGGGCAGGTGGAGGTGTAATAATAAGCAAGAGAAATGGAGAAAATGAGGGGGTCGGGACCAGCTGGATGCAGAATAGGCCGTGAAAACAGGAGAGAGAGGGGAATTAGGGAAACAAGAGGAGAAAGGGTGGTTCAGAGAGGAGGAGGAAAGATGAAAGGAGGCGGGTGGAGGTGATAGAGAGAGAGAGAGGGAAGGAGGGAGAGAGAGAGAGAGAGGGAGGGAGGGAGAGACAAAAAGGTGAACATGAAAGCGAGGAAGACAAAGATTTTATTCAACAAAGTAATTGCTGCGTCCGAACAGAGGTGGGAGCGTGGACCAGGTTTTTAAGGCCTTTTTTGTCGCGCGCTAATAACACAGCGAGAGAGTGAAGGCCTCATTACCTTCCAGGTTCAACAGGGTTTCGTTCGCCTCGCTCTCGCTTCCCCTTTTGTGTTTTCCCCCTACAGCTTGAACAAACCCTCCCTGTACCGTACGGACGGCCCTATATATGCTTCCATTAGCCTCCGTTCGCTAATGAGCCAACGGGCCTACCGACCAGTGTTGCCAGATTTTGCGAGAGAAATAAAGCAACCATGGTTCATGACAACAAGCCCAAAAGCTGCTATTTTCAAAAAACATACTGGGAAAAAAGTGGAAAATGTTGAATGTTTTTGAAACATTTTAACAGGGTACCTGGCAAAAAAAAAAAATTCAGATAGGGATACGCAAACAATTACATATTAATTTGGGGGGGGGGGGTTTCCTTGACATGAAAATATTTTAGAAACACTGGTTTAAACAGCATTAGGAAACGAGCCCAAAAGAAGTAACTACCAACAACTACCAATATTTTACAAGCGACTTTACAGAAAAACGAGCCAAAGCCGCTTATAACAAGCGGACATGGCAACTCTGGCCCACCGACCCTGTGCACGCGCTACAGACCAACTCCCGCTCCCAGCTCGCTGACAGGAGGAACTCTCCCTGTCACCCGACCCGCGCCAAGTGAAACGCTGGATTCCAAGCAAAACGCTGGATTCCAAGCCTCTCTCTCTCTCTCTCTCTCTCTCTGTGGCCTCTCACTTGCATGGCAATGGGTCGACAACACATTTCTCTTCAGTGACATACACATACACCCCCCCCCCCCTAGCCCCCACCCCCCAGTCACATGCCAGTTTGCCAGCTCCTATTACTGTCAAGTAATGGTTGTTTATGAGGGGCTCTTATCTAAGGTGTGTTACAGTACCGGGTCCAGATCGGGACGTGTTTGTGTGTGTGTGTGTGTGTGTGTGTGTGTGTGTGTGTGTGTGTCCAATCGTTAAGTATGGGGTGGAAACCCAGTGACATGTGCCAGGCTTGTTAACCACTTTTAACCCTATACCCTGTATATACATTGGCTGTTTGAAATGAGGCGATCTACGATCGTGCTGTGAGCCTGTAGATCGGTTATGCTCAAAACATGTCGAAATCTCTTTTTTGGAAACAAGACAAATCTTGTATGGGGGTCCCTGCAGTGGTGGTAAAAGTACTCACATTTCTTACTTAAGTAAAAGTATCAATGCCACAGTGTAGAAATACTCTGTTACGAGTACAAGTGTTGGACCCAAGAGCAAAACCACTCAGGCAGGCAGGAAGATCAAGGTCAATAATGATTTATTATCAAACTCACTGTGCAAGCTGGCAATATACCAAGACATATAAGGGCAGATTGGCTATTTTCAAATAGCCTAAGTATATATAGGGCCGAAGTGATTCATTTATGTTTTGTAATAATAATACAAAGTAACTAAAGTTTTCTAATAATTGTACTGCAGTAAAAGTACAATATTTGCCTCTGAGATGTAGAGGAGTAGAAGTACAAGTACTGAACATTGGAAATACTCCTGTAAAGTAAAAAATACCTCAAAACTGTGCTTAAGTACAGTACTGGAGTACATGTACTTAGTTACTTTACACCACTGGGTCCCTGGCGCAAAATATTTTCAGATGGGGGGCCAAATTACATGATTCATTTGCGGGTCCTTGACATGAAAATGTGTGAGAAACACTGGTGAGCCAGGAAATGTCAGGGTCATGCCCTTTTAACCCATTAAGGGTCATGTGCCCGCTGAGCTCTATGAGCCCTGAGGGCTGTATAGCCAAACTAACTGTTTCTTTGACTGGAGAGCTCCATGGTTTATGAGCCATGCAAGCCTTTGCCCGTTGAACTTACTTTAAGTTTATTTGCAGTGGTAAATCAATCAATCATAGAAAATGTAATGATTATAAAAAACTAAACGTTCTAAATCTTTGCTCTCTCAACCCGTTGCCATTTATCGATTTTAGTCTAGCACTTATCCTTTTATTGTTTTTTTGTTTTTTTATCTCAATAAAGTTGCTTCCTCCGTTTTCTTTTATGTAAAGCGACTTTGGGTACTTAGAAAAGCGCTATATAAATCCGAGCTATCATTATTAATATTATTATTAACTTGAGGTTGATTGCATTTCCAAACTCAAAGCCAACAAAACTGAGGAACAAACATAAAAACACCAATTAATGTATTTCAAGAGACAAATGGCACACAACATGGTGGGAAACAGCAGCACGATAAAATGTCTTAAAAGCTACGCTAATAACAGAACAGAACACCCACTGAGAGTTATGGGCATTGGGCAATTTGGTTTCTAACATTCAGATTTGCACTGAGGTAGGCCACTTATCGCAGAAAGCACTTTATAAGCCTTCCCTGCAGAGAGGAAATACATCAACCTAGCGTCCCCTATTCTGGGACAAACATTGACAGAGCTACAAGCTCACAAACACGTCACGTTGCGGTGTGTCGTGAGCTTGTAGATCTGCTATCTTCAACAAAGAGCTTTGGTGTAGTAGAAGGGGGAAAAAAAGGAAGCGGGCCCCAAGTATAGACCCCTGGGGGACTCTTGTCCACGACGTATATATAGGGTTTAAGTGGTTACAGTAGGAGAGACGAGGGGAAATTAGCTCATTTCAGTTTTTCCATCCTCTCCAATAATATATCTCTAAAGCCAGAGAACAGCTGGGATTGTACTGCTTCAGTGGGATAACACACACACACACACACACACACACACACACACACACACACACACACACACAACTGAAGCGCAAATGCACTTAAATGCATACGGTACACAAAAACACACACACACACACACACTGACATGAAACGAGCACACGGAACCTCCCGAGCACACGTACATCACCTCAATATGTCTCATATCCATATCGTCTCTGTCGGGTGGAAACCTCATATGTCCAAAACGGTTACTTTTCAGGATTCAAAAATTCAAAAGCATCAAAAGCAGCAGATCCACAAGCTCGAAAACGCGGCGTGAAGCTTTTGATGCTTTTGTGTGACGCTGTAGTGTGATCAAGAAGGGGGTTTGCACATTTCCGGAAAAAAACACAAACAGTTAAAATATGGAGATGAGAGGTTTCTGCCCCGACAGCAACGATACGCATTTGTGGAGAGCAGGAAATTGTGAAATAATGAGCGTGTGTGTGTGTGCGTGTGCGTGTGCGTGCGTGCGTGCGTGCCCGAGTGTGTTATCACAGTGTTGTGCTACTACATCATTTCAGTAAATGTATGACAGTAATGCATTCAGACTGATGGGCGGCTTTTATAGCTGTTGGGATTCATGGCGGTGCTAGCAGCCTACCGTACATGATGTGGTTGTTGATGGGCAGTTTGACTGGCAACGACTCTACGGCAGTGGTTCTCAAACTTTTTTTCACGTCAAGGACCCCCAAAATGATATGTAATTTGGCCGCGGACCCCCATCTCAAAAATGTTTTGTGCCAGGGAGACCCCCAGAAGAGAAGATTTGTGTTTAAAAAAAGGGGGGAAATTGAAATAGCAGATGTATACTTGTGAGCTTGTATATCTGCTATTTTTCAATAGCCGACATATAAAAGGATAAAGTGGTTCAAATGAATGTGATGCTGTATTAAAACATTTTTCTGGGGACCCCCTGGAACCCCCTCAAGGACCCCCTTTGAGAACCAGTGGCCTACATGATGTGGTTGTTGATGGGCAGTTGACTGGCAATGTCTCTACAGAGATACCGGACCTTTACTTGTAACAGAGCATTTTCTGCATTGCAGTGTTGATACTTTTACTTAAATAAAACATTTGAGTACTTTTACCACCACTGGATAAGAGATATCCTCATTTATGATAAAAACTGAATGACCAGAGGGGGGATATCAAATGCAGAGGCATGGTCCCCGCCCCCATCTCCCGCAACAATTCCAACCCTGAATTTAGTCAACATCTCTGGTTATAGACAACTAGAAGAACTGAGCGTGTCCGAGTTGTTGAATCTAACTGTGGGGCGTGAAGGGAAACAAAGGAGGATTCGCTGGCATTCAATGCATGATGCATTACCACTGCACCATCTTTGGGAATGTCTTATTACCTTTCCCCAAGAATGAAACAATGGCTTGTGGAGCCTCATAATGTGACAGCCAGCCATTAAAGACTATCTGCTCAATGATTCGAGTAATAAGGAATGCCTTTCCCTGTCCATTATTGTTCCGAGTAACCTTTCCCACGTTGTTCGATCACATTAACCCATTAAGACCGGGAACGCATCTGTGTCATTTCAAGATTTCTTTGGCTATTCAAAAATAGCAGATCTACAAGCTCATAGTGCGGCACTCAGTGCTGTGCTACGAGCATGTATATCTGCTATCTTTGAATAGCCAAAGTATAAATATGGATAAAGTGGTTACACAGATGTGTTCCCGGTCTTAAAGGGTTAATTTAGCTGGACTCTCAGAGCTGCTCTCTGTCCTTCTTCCTGATACATCCTTCTAGGGGTTTTCAACTAGATTAGGCAGGGGGCCGTAATTGTGAAATGACTTGAAGTCGGGGGCCACAAGACAAATAAAAAGCAATAAAGAGACTGGATAATTTGTCCCAGTACCATTCTTTTCAGCCAGGTGAATGATCTCATGTCATGTCAGTGTGTCCTAGCTTACATTTCCAAGTAGCTTATGGCTGGATTGATTCACTACTTTAGGAATGATGGAGCTTTCAAGTTGTTCAGCTATTTTTGTGGGTAGCTTGACAAAAGCTCTACATTTTCAGTGGCACGCCAACATAAAAGAGCACAACGTGAGTTTTTGAGTGCATTTCGTCCATCATACTAGCCTGGCTCTCAAGCCCCTGAATAGCTAACCTCACGAAAGAATTCTCCATCTCATCCATTGGCACTTACACAGTATAATTATGCTTTTACCCGAGCTGAATGGCAAGATGATGCTCAACTAATGGTTCTTGAAAACACGCCAGAAGAGCGTGTGCCCTTATTCGCCAGGTGCTAAAACATGAACAAAAACTAAAATATGGCGTATGGTTTGCTAAGACTCTGGTAGATATAAAAATGTAAAAATCGATAAAATACATCTACGATAGGCTTGATCTAAGGCTAGGCCAGGCGGATATTTCAGTCCGGCTCTAGTAAAGATGCGGTGTGCTGGGAGTTTTACGCGTCAGTGTGTAGGCCACCCTTAAAGACCCCTACCGCCACCACCTTTCTAAAGACCAAACCAGGCCAAGGCTGATGCTAGGAGCAGATAGGACCAAGCTAGCACAAAGGAGTCTGGCAGTAGTAGCTCCAGGTCCCATTTCTTAAGGGTAAGAGGAGCTGCTGCGTGTTATAGCGGTCTGTGTGTGTGTGTGTGTGTGTGTGTGTGTGTGTGTGTGTGTGTGCGTGTGTGTGCGTGTGC
>NC_139956.1:26778163-26885663 GCF_963454915.1 Gymnoscopelus microlampas | reverse complement strand
ACACACATTTGTATTACACCTATACTTGTGCCGACATCAATCTTTTTTGGACGGCATTGAAAATAGCTCACAATGTGTCTCACTGCGATGCATTGTGAGTTTGTAGATTCTTTGGGTGCATGACGTCATCAACACACAAGTATAAAATACAGAAAACTCTAACCCCAACACCTAAACTTTTGAAGCCTAACTCAAAAAATATTTTTTAACCATAAAACTACAATTTCTCTTGTGAGGACCAGAAGAATGGCCCTCACAATGTCTACAGTATTTCATAAATTCTACTATAACTAAATATAGTAATACAAGCACATGCACTCACACACACAGCTGCTGTCCCATTGCCCGGCACCCATGAGCAGTGGGCAAAACCACAACATGCCATCTAATACCCCTAACTCCACCCCTAACTCCACCTCTAACTCCACCCCTCCTCCACTCCACCCACCACATCAAAACATGTGTAGCATCATAGCTTTAACAACTGAAGTCCACCATCCATAGAAATAGCAGATCTACAAGTTCACAGGCTTATATATTGACTATTTTTGGCGAAGAGATTTTGGTGTAGACAAAAAAAGGTCTAGAGGATTTAAGTGGTTAATCTGTGTTACCTGAGAGTAAGCTTAATCTGTATTACTGTTGGGAGACACCTGTATAACATCGCTGTCAAGCAGAAAGAAACCTCATATCTCCGTATTTTAACTTTTTGCACACAACCACCATGTCCCTCTTTTGTTATTTTACAGTAATCCACTCCCCTTTAATGCAGCTAAATCAAAATTTGCTGTCAAAATCAACACTGATGACCACAGGGAAAATACTGACAGCAGAGCGATCTGAACAGCAGCTGCAATCCGATACAGAAATGTGTCTTGTCATAAGCAGGCTGCAGCTGCCACCCTGTCGCTCACTGGACAAAGGCCTTGCTTCTTTAAACCTGAGGATTCATGCATGTGTCCACGGGCGCACGCGGCCTTTCACATAGCCTACTGTACTACAGGGTTCCCCAATAGGCGTCCCGCGGGCCTCCTACAGTAGACACAAAGGTCTACTGTAGGAGGAGAAGATGAATTTCAGTATATATATGTACCACTGGCTGCTATATGTATAAAGCTGAGGCAGACTTGACAAAAGATTAACTCTGTTGTTAAATCCAGCTTTTATCAGCTGAGGCTCTTAGCCAAAGTCAAGTCCGCTGTAACCCTTTCTGATTTTGAACGTCTTATCCATGCTTTTATCTCAACCCGACTCGACTACTGTAATGCACTTTATGTTGGCATTAGCCAAGCCTGCTTGTCACGACTACAGTTAGTCCAAAACGCGGCCTCTCGCCTCTTAACGGGCACAGAAATATGATCACATCTCCCTGATTCTTGCCTCCCTACACTGGCTCCCTTGTTCGTTACAGGATTCAGTTTAAGCTTTAATGTTTGTCTTTAAGTCTTTAAATGGGCTGGGCACCATTGTATATATCGGAGCTTCTAGCTCCCAATAACGCTACAAGGGTCCTGAGGTCTACTGACCAGTCACTCCTTAAGGTCCCAGCAAGTTGAAAACCCGGGGAGATAGATCATTTTCCTTCATAGCGCCCACACTGTGGAACGAGCTTCCACCCCATGTTAGAGCGTCTCAAACCCTGCCTGTGTTTAAAACACGTTTGAAAACGCACTTGTTCTCCTTGGCGTTTGAAAATTCAGATTGAGAAGCTGCTGTTTCCGCCAGTCAAGTATTTTAGTATTGTGTTACTGAGTGTACAGCACTTTGGTTCAACACTGTTGTTTTAAATGTGCTCTATAAATAAAGTGGATTAGATTGGATTGGAGACTGTATAATCAAACCTTTTAATTCATTGTCTGGTTCTGGTCTTTTTTTGTTTCAAGAATGCATGTTATTCTTGTGTGGGATTTGATCATCCCAGGCTAATATTATTAGTATTGCCACCACCACCAATAATAATGATGGTAAGAGCAGCTATCTGTTGTTGCGGCCCTCGGCTTGGTATCCTCAACGTCATTTGGCCCTCGGAGAGAAATAATTGGCCTACTAGAACCACACTAATACTGTAGATACACATGTACCACATGCATGGTGTTATGTGTGTGACCACTGTGTGGAGATTGTGTCAGTGTGCGTGTGTGTTGGTTTGTGTGGGTGTGAATGTTAATTCCAGGCAGTGGTGTAAGTAACTTAGTACATTTACTCAAGTACAGTACTTCAGTAAAAAATGTAAGGTATTATACTATTTTCTCCACTACATCTCAGAGGCAAATATTATACTTTTACTCCACTACAATTATTTTAAAACTTACTTAGATCTAAACCCTACAGAGATGTTTATTATTATTACAAAACATAGGCCTACACTTCAGCCCTATATACATTTCGGCTATATTTTAATTGTTGGCTGCCACTGCTTCCAGTGATTGGTTGGAGAATACAACTTAAAGGACGACTTCACCCATTTTCAACCTATCTTCATATAATAGATCCTCACGAATGCTCCAGATAAAATTGTGTCATTCTTTTCGACTCAGTCTGTGTCTCATAGGAGGGCTGTGGACACTTCAGAGACCGTTTTTTTTTTCTTCAAGATTTCAATTTTTATTTATTTATTTTTATTAACGCGAGAACAATGGCTTCCATTATAGCATGCTAACTTTCCAGGAATAGAAAGCCTGTAGTTTCTATTAGCTTGGATTCCCCATCGATGATGTCACTGGTAGACAGGTTTATGAACTGTCCACAGCCTGTCCTCTGAGGCACAGAGTGAGTAGACAGAAATCGTGCCATATAGACCACCGAAAGCCTGACGTCACTCGTTCATCCCCAGGTTCGTAAAGTAATTTCGCTATGGAGAATAACATTGGGTCATCTTAGAATCGTCTCATATAAGAATTGTGGTCCAAAAATAAACAAACTGTCTCTGCGATATTGTCAGGGAGGAGGTTCTGTATAGTTTATGATAGTCAGTCACTTATATTTGAAACAGTCTGTTTCTGGCGAAAATTTAACTAATTCAGCGGAAGTAACATTATCGTTTTCTCACAGTCAGTTGATGCTTCATATCCATAAGAGTCAAACCGCCAGGGTCATTTGTTTATTTTTGGAACACAGTTCTTATTTGACGCGATATTAAATACGTCTATGGGATTCAGAATGGGGGTGGAAAACTGCGAACCAGGTAGACAAACAAAGGATGTGTAAATTACGTCAGACTTCGGTGGTCTATTATCATGAGCATTAGTGAGGACCAATTATATGAAGACAGGTTGAAAAATGGGTGAAGTCGTCCTTTAAGGGCTTTGAACACCTGTGCTCCCTAGCAGCTTTGTTTTTGCAGGAAGCTGTCCACCCACACATGCACTCTGTGTTCTTTGTTATTAGTTGGTGTGTCCTTTAGTCATTTTATTATGTGAAAGCACTGAAGCCGCCTTTTTGTATAAATCCTGTTTTGTTAGATTAGATTAGAGTAAAGAATAATTAGGATTTGTTTGTACCTTATTTTGTGTTTCCTAGGTTAGTGGTTTAAACTCTAGGTTAGGTTTAGGATGATTATATTTATTTCTCTGTGTTGCTCCGTGTGTCATTTCTTTTTTTTCCAAGTCCATTTAAGTTATGTAAATATTTTATGTGTAAAATAAAAATGGGTTTCACTCCCATTGATGTTGCAGAAAGACATGTGTTTTCTCTCTCTCATGCACACAGAGACAAGACAGAGACGCACACACACACACACACACACACACACACACACACACACACACACACACACACACACACACACACACACACACACACACACACACCCTCTGTAGGGGCATAAAACCAGCGAAGCAAATATGTTTGGGTGGGGGTATAAAATTCTACAAAAATACTAAGAAATCTTATCCGACGTCAAAGTGCTGGTAATTCCAGGGAGAGAGACAGTAAAGCCAGTCATTTTCTGGGGATGCAGTTTGGCTTACGTATGGAAGCTGTGAAGTTCTTGGAATCAATGGAGATATGAAGCTTGAAATTGTTGTTGACAATCCCCCCCCCCCCCCCAGCTGGTGCCATTCAAAGGACGCTTTCATCCACACTGTAGAAACTTGAAAGTAATTTCCACGTTTTTTCCAAGATTAAAAAAAAAACAGTGAAAATAGTAGATCTACAACTTCTACAAGCTCACTACTTTGCAACTTCGACTCTTGACGCATTGTGAGCTTGTATATAGGGCTTAAGTGGTTAAAGTGGAGTCACATTGATTCACAGTTAAATTAAGTCGGGATTTGAGATGTTTGAGAGATGATGTTTTCATCCTCAGAAATGTTTTTTTAAAGTACTTTTTGGGTGACCAAGGAGGTTGAGGTGCGTCCTGTATGTAGTGCAATGACGCCTCAATCCGTAGTTGATTTGACTGTGTATTAGTGGCACCATCAATATGTTAGGGTTCCCCGCGAAATAAGTTAATATAGCATCACAATCATTTTAACATCTTTATCCATTTATACGTTGGCTATTCAAAAATAGCAGATCTACAAGCTCACAGCGCGTCACTTCGTGCCGCGCTGCGAGCTTGTTCATCTGCTATTTTAGATATTTTTTAAGGAGTCTTTTCTCATGGGCTGATTGGGCTCCCAGAATTCCTGGCAACAACAACCCCTGACCCCCCAGCCTGCTATCTATCACTGTCTCTCCTCCAGTGCTCATTGGTTGAACCTGAACCCCACCTCCATCCCCTCCCTGTATCTATCGGACCATCCCCACCCCCACCCCACCCCTCTCCACCCCCCTCATCTCTTTGTCTTTACAGTAAAGATGTTCAGTGCTCTTGCCTGAGTCCCTACGGTGCTTTTTAAGCACCGGCCCCACCCCTTTCCTGGACCTGTTAGACTGAGAGAGAGAGAGAGAGAGAGAGAGAGAGAGATAGAGTGAATGTCAGTATTTATTTGTCTGTACAGGTTTGTACCTGTGTGATGTGATGTGTGATGGATGGATGGATGTGTGTGTGTGTGTGTGTGTGTGTGTGTGTGTGTGTGTGTGTGTGTGTGTGTGTGTGTGTGTGTGTGTGTGTGTGTGTGTGTGTGTGTGTGTGTGCGTGCGTGCGTGCGTGCGTGCGTGCGTGCGTGCGTGCGTAAGTGCGTGTGAGCCTGAGTGTTGTTTTCTTGGTCTCTATGTCCCTCTCCACCTGTATCCACGTCTACTGTGTGTGTGTGGGTGTGCGCGTGTGTGTGCGTGTGTGTGAGTGCGCACGTGCCCGTCTCTGCATGTGCGCCGCTTCATGTTCGCGGCCGCTGTGTGTTGTGTGTGTGTTGTGTGTGTGTTGTGTGTGTTGTGTGTGTCTTGTGTTGTGTTGTGTTGTGTGTGTTGTGTGTGTGTAGAGACTGCCTGGATCATTACTTGTCTGCAGGCCAGACTCTCTGAGGACACTCTGATACAGGTTTTATCTCTCCCTAAACGACCCTCAGGAGAGCAGGATGAGAGGGAAGAGATAGACAGAGAGAGAGAGAGAGAGAGAGAGAGAGAGAGAGAGAGAGAGAGAGGGAGAGAGGGAGAGAGGGAGAGAGGGAGGGAAGGAAGAAGGAAGGAGGAAGGAAGGAAGGAAGGAAGCAAGGAAGGAAGGAAGGATGGAAGGAAGAAAAAGAAAGAGAGAGAGAGAGAGAGATTGATTGATTGTTGGTGTTTGGGGGGAGAATGACAATGGGGAAATACGTAAGAGAGAGAGACGTACAGAAAGAGATGATTAGGGTTGGGACTGGGAGAAGAAGATGAGAGAGGCTGCAGTGAGGATAAGGATGGTGGGTGGGTGGGGGGGGGGTTACAGAGCAACGGACTGAGAAAGTAAGCGAGAGGAGATGAGGAGGAGGAGATAGTGGTCCTCCAGACAGACAGAACCAAGACGAAGATGGGTCTGAGGCCGAGGGATTGAACCGGGGAGAAGAATTCACCTCATCAGCCCCTCATGGTGCTTATTGACAAAAGCCTGTCTAAGATCGTATCTCATGGAGGAGCCTTCGGCTGCCTTAAGCCAAATTCAGATTGAGAACAGAGAAAGGGAGAGAGAGATAAGAAGAGAGGGGCTGACAGGGAGAGAGAGAGAGAGAGAGAGAGAGAGTGTGACGTGTTCCTTGAGGTGAAATCAAATGACTGGACTCATGTTGTATCTCTTTGTTTACCTAAAAAAAAAACACAAACTTTCTTATGTCTTCCAGTATAAATTGGCTGCTATGGGGCGATTGTATTTTGTATTTAACAGCTTCATTGTATAGATTGGAATTGCAATGCTCTGCAAAGGGTATAGCTACAACAACAGGCGTATACCGACTCCAATATCAATACACCTTTGAATTGCAGACACGTCCTTTAAAGACAAAAAGAGGAGCCCACTTCAATTTTCTCGAGGCCACGGCCAGAAATGAACAATCAAGATGTTTTTACGTGTTCTCTCGGGGTCTTGAAGCGTGGAATCGCCCAGGCGTGGCGATTACCAGCTGCCTCAATTACCGCAAGAAAATTTGAAAAAGAAAATAAAAAAGTAATTACTATTGTGAACCCCCTCCAGAACGCTCAGCAAAAAGTTTGCCGTTCCACTTCTTTTGTTTCTGAAGAGCATCACAGAGACAGATATATATGGTTTATGTGTAGGTGTGCTTATTATGAGTGAGAGAAAGACAGAGGTAAACATATTTATCCTCTGATTTCATCAAAGGCTTAGCGAAAGATTTAGGTTCTCTATTCTCAGATGTGCACAACGGCAAGACAGAAGAGGAGGGAAAAAAAGAAAATTGGCTTCACCTTTGATTCGACAAACAAATAAACAAACGGTGCTGTGGGCGGTATAGCTTCTTCCTACTTTACGGTATGAGCCGTCCTGCCAAATTTCAAACTTTCCTCTCATTTGAGTATCTGTCAGCTTGTATCGATTGCTGTACTTTCCTTTACATTGCATTGCGTCTGTGTCATTTTAGATTCTAGCTTAATAGCCATTACTTTATACTTTGGCTGTTCCGCAATAGCAGATCTGCAAGCTCATAGCGCGGCACCGGGTGCCGCACCACGAGCTTGCAGATCTACTATTTAAAAAAAAACATTTTTAACTCAAATCTTTGCATCTAGGGGGTCCCTGGAACAAAATATTTAGAGATGGGGGCGGGGCTCCGTGGCCAAATACATAGACCTATCAGTTTGGGAGGTCCTTCACATGAAAAAGTTTTAGAACCACTGATATAAAATATTTTGTTCCAGGGACCCCCCAGAAGCAAAGATTGGAGTTACAAATGTTGTCTTTAAAAAAATA
Organism: Gymnoscopelus microlampas; assembly: GCF_963454915.1. Taxonomy (NCBI): domain Eukaryota; kingdom Metazoa; phylum Chordata; class Actinopteri; order Myctophiformes; family Myctophidae; genus Gymnoscopelus; species Gymnoscopelus microlampas. The sequence continues at coordinate 26,878,384 of NC_139956.1, read as the reverse complement.
TATATATAAAAAATAGCAGTGCATTTTACTTCTTCTTCCTACTTACAGTAGAGCCACTGCCAAATTTCAAACTTTCCTCTCATTTAAGTATCTGTCTGCAGATTGTTTTACTACGTTTCCTGCTGTATCGATCGCTGCACTTTCCTTTACATTGGGAGTCAGTCGGTCCTCTCTATCTGGGCTGCAGTTTGTCCAAAATCTAGACTCCTCCTGATCAAATGAAAGTGATGTTCTATGGCACAGTTTCCCAAACTGTGCCATAGAACGCGGGTCCATTTTCATGGGTCGTGAGTAAATATCCTTACATTTTTCAGTTCCTACTTTTTGTTTTGAATTGTTATTTCAAAAGGTTTTTAAAAAAAATCATTAAAAAAACACGATTCCTCATCAATTAAAAACAAACATTTTCCAAAAGAATTTCATGAATAAAAAAAAAATATCAAAGAAATTCCAAAAATGTTAAGAAAAAAAAAACAGATAAGGAGCAAACAAGCTTGTAGATCGGCTATTTTCACGAGCTAAAAACTAATTGGGAATATGGGCTCAAGCTGGAAACACCAGCAGACGTAACCACCTCCTCCTCCTCCTCCTCCTCCTGACCCCACCCCGCTGAACACAGGGTTACTTTGCACGATTCAGACGGTGCAGCAAAACCACCTCTTTTGTTATTTTACAGTAATCCAATCCCCTCAGCATTCTTCCTTTCCTCGCTGTCAGGGCAGAAACCTCTTCGCTTTTGTGTTTTTTCCCGTAAATTAACGGCCCACTTGATCATACTGCAGCGTCACATAAAGGTATCAATTTGCGCCGCGTTTCGAGCTTGTAGATCTGCTACTTTAGCTTTTTTTGATATCCTGAAAAGTAACAGTTTTGTACATATGAGGTTTCCACCCCTGACCTGACAGATCCGCTTCATTGGCAACACTAGGAAAGCTGCAAGAGAGACGGTACGCAGGAGGCACTGACAGGATTCAATCCAAGACTAACAGGGAATACATGTGTCGTAATTAACTGTAAGTTAAGTTAATAGCCTGGCGTTCATATGGTTAAAGGAATAGTTCACCCAAAAAATGACTTATTTTCTATCAATTACACACCCCATGAAGCCTTGAATTCATGGATTTCTTTTTTGTTTTTGTCGCATTCCTGAGCCAATAATTTGATGACCAGCGGAGACTCCTACCGGGGACTGTTAATGTTTTAGACGACGTCATTTCCGGGTGGATCCCTCTCTCGAAGTCAAGGCATCATTCATAGGTTGGAGAAGAGCGCCTTCTAGCGTAATCACTTAAAAAACACCATGATGACGTAATATTACGTCATTGGCGGTCGAGATGACGAATTTGAGATGACGTAATATAACGGCCATGGCAGTCAAATGTGTTAATTTACGGAAAAAACACAAAAAAGTTACAATATGGAGATGAGAGGTTTCTGCCCGACAGCGACGATGTATAATTGAACCTCCCTGCCCGGTAATGCTGCTCAGCACCAGTTACCGTACTATGGGCCATGCCAGGCCAGGGCAGTGCACTCCGGGGGCCATGAGGGCTTTAGCATTTGGAATCTGTAGCTTTATTACAACTCAACTGGATGACAGCTTTATTTGGCTGCAGTGTGCACACTGCACACTGATGCTCTGTGTTTCCTTTTCTCTTCCTTTTTTTTTTAACCACGCACACACACACACACACACACAAAGAAAAAAGATAAAAGAGGAAAAAAAGGCTCCCGCTTCAGTCACTGGCAGCCATGACAAATGAGCAAAAACGTATAAATCTAAACGCAGCCTTTTGCCTCGGGAGCTACTGTATCATACTTTCAGCATTATTCCCCCTTCACGCCTGTGGCAAAACCGTTATATGACCCCCAGCCACACCCTCCTCCACCCCACCGCGGTCGAGAGTTAAGCGGACCGTGGCAGGGACCTTTGGAAATCAAAAGGGTTGGACCAGCCATGCGGCATTCAGACAGAGCTTCTGTCACGTTTTGGAGTCAAGAAGAGTGAACGGTACAAGTCAAGACCACCTCGGCACTGAGGCTGAATATCGACGCTGTCTCCATATTTTAACTTTTTGTGTTTCTTAGTAAATGAATCCACACTTGATCATACTACAGCGTCACATAAAAGTATCAAAAATAGCAGATCTGCAAGCTCGAAACGCGGCGCGAAGCGGCGCGTTTCGAGCTTGCAGATCTGCTATTTTTGAATTTTAATCCTGAAAATGTACTGTTTTGGACATAGCTAAAATAGCAGATCTACAAGCTCAAAACGCATCGCTTCGCACCGCGTTTCGAGCTTGCAGATCTGCTGTTTTTGCTATTTTCGAATTTGAATCCTGAAAAGTAACAGTTTTTGACATAATGAGGTTTCCTTCCACCCCGACAGAGACAATGTGTACAAGCCTGGTATGAAGGAATTGTCAGCTCTCAGTTAGCCTTTATACTGATAATGATCTGACCTAGACCTGCACACCATTAAATTGAAATCCTATGGTAATTGGTACAACAACAAAAAAAACAAAAAAACAGTAGCCACCCCCTAGGTCAAGATAACGAACAGCTCTACTTCTAGGGCCTGGAGAAACGAATAGGGCCATAACATCATTAATCCCGGAGAGGGAGAAGTTTGTCGCATCGGTGAACGATCCGGCAGCGTTAAAAATGTCATTAAAAGATAAAAAAAAGAAACACAAGAAAGATTAGAAGGAAAACGCACAGCCGGTGTATACACAGTCGGTAAATACAGACAAAAAAAGAAACGGCATCTCTTAACGATATTGATACTGATTATGCAGAACTGTCCAACTGGCTAGGAATAATTTTCTCCATGTTGGCCACGGGACAGATGAGCAGATTTGCAGATAATTGCAGCTTCGCCGACCATGTGCACAGACTCTGTGAGCTGTTGAAAACTGCTCTAACCCATTGAGACCGGGAAAGCATCTGTGTCATTTTTATACTCTGGCAATTCAAAAGTAGCCGATATACAAGCTCATAGCGCGTCACTTCGTGCCGCGCTATGAGCTTGTAGATCGTCTATTGTTTTTAAATCATGAAAAAAAAATGTATCCCACAACTTTTGTAAGCCATTTTTTTACCCAGTGCCAATTGCCTAAGCTGTAATTCTGGCCTCTACTCTCCCTCTGTCAGCCTGGGGAGAGCTCCGAACTGAGTATAAATCTTTTTTAAAGCAAAATGTTTTAACTCAAATCTTTGCTTCTGAGGGTCCCTGGAACGACATATTTTGAGATGGGGGTCCGCGGCCAAATACATATAATTTTGCCATGAAAAGGTTTGAGCACCACTGATTATAGCAACATACGTTTTTTCAGAAAACTGTTTTAGAAGACATTTAGTAGAATCGGCCTCGGGTCTTAACGGGCTAATGACTTGTTTGAACGTGATTGTGTTGTCGAGTCACTGATGCTGATCAGCTGGAGAGAGGCGTGAATGAATGAAAGGCTGATAGCTTATCAGCTTAGAACCTCTTCAGCGCCTTTTGTTTGAGGTACTTGTTAGAACAGTGTTTTGGCGTGTCTGTATGCCTAGCGGCTTCTGAACAAGCCAAGTGTATCATGCATGAACAATGGTCTGAGTTGAATTGTGTTGCAGCCCAAAGGTTTCTATTAACAGAGGAGTAAAGTTAGGATGTTGACCGAACCAGGCACCGTAGCTGATGATGGTCTGACCGTCATATCGTTGCTGTCGGGCAGAAACCTCCTATCTCCATATTCTAACTGTCACGGTCCGCTCCTCGGGCCGTGGACTTTGACTGTATTTCTCAGCCCTTGGACCTTTTCTACCCGTTTAAGAACATGGACTTATAAGACTATCCTGTTATATTGTTCCTATTGTGTTCTGTTACTCTGTTGTTGCCTTTGCCCTGCTTTTGTGTTCCTTTATTTTGTAGTATTGTTTCCTGTTCTGCTTACTGTTACCTGTCTTGTCTCACCTCCCGTTTGATTAGTCATGTTCTCCTCCTGTGTCTTCTTAGTCCCTCAGCCTATCCCAGTGTTGATTGTCTGTTGAGTTCACCTGTGTCTTATTATTTCCCTGTCTATTTAATCCCTGTGTTTGCACCTTGCCTTGCTTGTTCATTATCTTATGTTGCGTGTAGTATTGTTTTCAGTTCCTGTTTTTATTTCTACATTTTGAGTTATTAAACCCCTTTGAATCGATCTGTCCAACCTCTGTCTCTCCTGCACTTGGTTCCTACATTCCGTCCGGACTCAAACCGTGACACTAACTTTTTGTGTTTTTTCGTAAATGAACGCCCTACTTGATCATACTGCAGCGTCACACAAAAGCATCAAAAGTATTGGATCCACAAGCTCAAAACCATGTCGTTGAACACGGATGAAGACATCGAAAAGTGTCCATTGTGTTTGGATCACTGGGTGACCTTCGTAACGAACAGCAAATGGTGGACAATTCTCCCAAAACGTACTCAAATGTTTTACTTAAGTAAAAGTATCAATACTGCAATATAGAAATACTCTGTTGCAAGTAAAAGTACGGAATTCAAAATGTACTTAAAGTACCAAAAGTAAAAGTACTCATAACTGAATTCCATAATAAAAAATATATTAAAAAAAAAAAAAAAAAAAAAGTACTCATTATGTATAAAAATCTTTTGAAAATAGCAGGCTATAATAGTCGGCTATTTTCAAATGGCCAAACTGTATAGGGTTAAACTGGGTAATGTATATGTTTTGAAATAAAGAATACAAATCTACAAATCTAACTAGCAACTGAAGTTTTCAAATAAATGTAGCGGAGTAAAAGTACAATATTTGGATCCGAGATGTAGTGGAGTAGAAGTGAAAGTACTGAAAACTGGAAATTAAATTAAAAGTAAAAATACCTCAAAATTGTACTTAAGTAGGCCTACAGTGCTTGAGTAAATGTACTTAGTTACTTTACACCACTGAAAACCACACCACAATTCTCAGTCACCCACTATCCACTTTGATTGGGTAAAGCACAGCATGCCTCCAACTCAAGGGCCTTCCCCTGCGGAGAGCCATTATCTGGATTTTCTTAGACCGTGCCGACAGATTTTCATACAAATCGAAAATCTGTCTTGAGATTAGGTTTGTGTGAAATTTAAATACCTTTCGCTTACATGCATTTTAAACACGTATTTTAAAATGACCATTGTTTCATAATCTTTCATCATCATTGAATACAAGTTGCTATGTAAAACAAAGGCGTTTTCATTTTTGTGCAAACCCCTCCACTGTGCCTCGGATTGTTTTGAAGGAGACTTCAGCGTTTTATATGTGAAACCATATTCTGCCCATTGCAATGAGCTCCTCACTAGATGGAAATGGAATAAGGAAAGTAGTTGACGATCAAAGAGACTACATTAATAAACTGTGAGCTGGAACAGTAAGCGTCACACAGCGAGCGGTGAGTGCTAGGCCAGCACATTAAAATTGACTTTTTATGGTCCTGCACAGCATAGCTCGTTGGGTAGTGCATAGTCTCTGGCAGTACCCAGATGATTAAATAGATGTCTAACTTCTGGGGCGCAACTATTGAAAAGTTAAGGACAGCGCCTGAGACGAAAAAGCAAAATTTGTGACAGACATATGAATTGTTTACCCCCAGACCTCCTTAGAGTCTAAAGGCCGTTTCAGCGGGGATCGTGGGGATCGTGCCGCGATCATTGTTGTTTTGTACTCCTGCGCCTATAGCGTGGAAAAAAAGCTGACCACAATCCAGCTCACAGGACCGCGCCCACTTGCCTGTCTGCCCTTCAACTTCTCCGCATGTCCCAAATAATCGCCCGCCTCTCATTGAAAGGAGGTGGGCGATTAAGGAGGTCTAAGGCTTACACCAACCACAGACTTCTGTAACTGTTACATCCCAGCTAATCAGAGGCTGACCTGACTTTCCCCTTGTGATTCGACCCTCTGTCGCTGGAACTGATGACATAAGATGGTGGGTCCCACCATAGGTAGTGCATGGCACCTGTGTGTGAGGCCTCCTGGTCCATGTAAAGTCAGTTTTTTTTGCTGGTGCCTTTTGCTGACGTAGGGATGAAGACGCCCCACATGAACCCTATGCTGTGTGTTACAATCAAACCCAATCAGTAATACCTTCATGCCACTCCCCTCCCGTAGAAACTAAAGCCCCCCTCTCTCGGTTATATAAGAGGGAATATACGAGAGAATGTGAAAAGCCCACTCTCTATCTATGGAATATATTGCATGTGTATGTATGGAGTCAATAGAATGTAATGAAACCCAATCGGATCTCACAAACAAAACCAAGGAAAAATCATTAACATTGAACACTTCCCTCTCTGGCCTCGTCAGCATAACACACACACATACATACACACCATATATAACGGCTGCGTAAACAGCGCGAAAGCCCTGTAATAAGTGAGATCAATACAGGCCAGATCAATATGGACTATGGCTATGGCAGCGGAAATCCCTACATCCAATTATGTGCCACTCAAAAACGCATTGTCCTCCTACTCACACTTAAAAGTGACGGGATCTAATTAATTGTACGGCCTCGTTTGTTGATTATCGGCATTATCAGTGCATCACTTCCATTTGTAATGAGAGAGAGAGAGAGAGAGAGAGAGAGAGAGAGTACAAAATGTTTTCAGATGGGGATACGTGGACAATTACATATTAATTTGGGGGTCCTTGACATTTGACAATTGTTTGAGAACCACTGGTTTAAACAGCATTAGGAAGCAAGCCCAAAATAAGCAACGACACTTTCGAAACAAGCCCCAAAAAAACGCAACCCGCAAACTACCAATATTTACAAGCACCTTCACAGAAAAACAAGCCCAAAGTCGCTTATAATAAGCGGACATGGTAACACTGGAGATGATCCCCTCGTTAATTCACATCACGACGGCCATGCACATGGAAATTAGTAATTACACCCCAAAATAAGAGGAAGTATTGGAGCTGGCGTCACAGGATAACAAGGATAGTAATTAGCATGAGGTCTGTATAGCTGCAAAAGGATGTCTGCCTCTGATTGGCTCTAATAAACAAAAGGAAGGCTCTCGCTGTGGACTGGTGGAGAATATCCAAAAAGACAGAGAGACTCAAAGAGAATATTAGACGCTTTGACAGTTTTGGAGCCAAAGCTGTGGCAACAAGTTGCATGTTTTATGCACAGATTCTCCTTGTTTGTAACTCCAACGGCCGCTTAGGAATTTTCAATTATTTCTGCCAACAAAAAGTGCGGGAGATTAATATAGTAGCAGACGCAGTGTGCCACATGTACACTGGGATAGGAGACAGCAGATAAGTCTATGTGGCATTTTGCTTAATTGGTTTTACACCAGCGAGCAGCTGTGGCTGCTGTCTCTAATTAACATATCCAGCCTAGTACGTGTGTGTGTGCCTATTGTTTTAGAGTGGATTGGACTGACAACTGCCCTAAGTATTATTATAGGAAAGCTGAGTGGGAGAGACTGTACAGGGGAGACACAAGAGAGAGAGAGAGAGGATTCAGCTGGGATTTGAGCACAATAGAGCTATAAGTGTATTAGTGTAAACACTTAAACCCCATATACAGTACTTCATCGGAGTCCCACCAGGGCTCTATACTACTAGATCCTCTAGTCTAGTGTTTCCCTCTAATCTCTATGCCGAAAACGGAAGATCTACAAGCTCACTACGCGTTGTGTTGCGACCTGTGTGTGAGCTTGTAGACCGGCTATTTTCGCAGAGCATTTGCTCCAGAATAGGGACATTAGTGGTTACCTAAAACCATAATTGACAGGAAGAAAGTTGGATGCTATAGAGACAATGGCACTATCAACTTATATATAGTGTAGTGGTTAGAGCCTCTGCCTTTTATGCGGATGTGGGTTCAAACCTTACTCGGTTTCGACGTCAGCAAGGGCATGAGGTCGCAACGGGTCCTTAACGCTAGATCAAATATAGGTTCAGATCTGAGCTAAGTCTCCTGCAGGAGCAGCATCCGAAGCCTGTCCTGGACGGGAGTCCCCGGACGTAAAAAGAACCGGAGAATCTGTTTATGCACTGGCCAGCCTCTACTAGATTTAAGTGGCTATATATATATATATATGGTCAAGAGACAATGATCCATCTCAGTTGCATCGGTCAGATCGGAGAGAGGAATCAGAATGGGCATTTTTGAACCGGGAACTAGAAACGGCGCGTTTCTAAATCACAAACCCCTTCCCGTGTCTCAGCTGTGCTTTATTACAGACGGAGCCGGCGGATAAACGGCCACGCCGATTGCACTGGGAAAGAAGAACGCTGAAGTCTGAATAATTAACGACAATGGAACAATAAATGTGCTGTTCTTCTCACAAGTTCCTCCTTATTCTAAAAATGTCAGAAGCAGATGGCACTCTGCCTTGGGCTGAAGCTTTGGCAGAGAGGGAATAGAGGAGAATGGAAAGAGACAGAGGGAGAGAGAGAGAGATTGTGTGTGCGTGCGCGTGCAGTGCACGCGTGTGAAATTAGGGGGATAGGTTGAAGTCAAGAGCTAAGCCCCCTTTCTATATAACAAGAATCTACCCCATTTCATATTACCTTTTATTATGGAATATTTCATATATAAATGGATAGTGGCCATTATGGACAGTACCCGCAGAATCAATTCACATGCTCTTAAGCATTGGTGTAAAGTAACCAAGTACATTTACTCAAGTACTGATACTTTTACTTAAGTAAAAGTATACTTTTACTTAAGTAAAAGTATCAATACTGTGAGTACTTTTTCCACCACTGCTCTTAAGCCCTCTGTCCTGTGTGTGTGTGTGTGTGTGTGTGTGTGTGTGTGTGTGTGTGTGTGTGTGTGTGTGTGTGGGGTCACGTTGTCCTTAGATTGCTTGTGTCAGCAGGTACGCCGTGACGCTCTGTGTGTCCTGTCGATACATCTCTGCACCATGCATGTCACCGCATGCAGCTTACCGTAGCCTGGGCATACCGATGGCAAATGTGTACAAATTGTCACGGGGTTTTCAAGAAAATCAAGCATAAATTAGGCCCAGGTTGATATATTGGTCAGGCATGCAGATATATTGGCCATTATTTGATTCTTTTCTTTTACTAAAACAGTATCGACAACAATATGCAGCCGATGCGGCCTGATTTGAACCTCTTTCAAGCTGCTCTCCCTGACACATTGTGACCATCTTTTTGGTCTGGGTATGAATGAATAATATTCAGATCACGTACATGTGCTTTGTTGTTTGTGTTCTTTGTGGTGATTACCCTTAGGGTGGTCATTCACAAGTGTTCAGCATGCCTCCACTCTTCTTCTATCTATCTGTTGTCGAGGAATTCCGAATCAATCACGGTATTGAGGCAAGTGGAGTTGAGGACACTCTGTTTTTCATCACTTTAGGGCAGAAACCTTCTATATCCATTACGTTCATTAGGTTTCTTCATAAACGAATGCCCTATTTTATACTTGTATAAACAATGCCGTGTGACAATTCTGCAAAAAAGTATCAAAAATATCCGATCTAATTTAGATTTTTTGTGTTCTTTTTTTAAAGATAGTGAGTCAAAATACGGAGGGCAGATTGAAAGTGGTCACGGTATGTCTGTGGGTTTTATAAATTAACCAATTAAAAGTATTGAACAAGTAAGACTAATTAACAGTGGTGGAAAGTAACTAAGTACATATACTCAAGTATTAAGTACAATTTTGCTGTATTTTTCAATACTTTTACTTCTACTCCATTACATCTCAGAGGCAAATATTCTACTTTTACTCAACTACAATTTTTTGAAAACTTGAATTACTAGTTACTTTGCAGGTATAAATTATTATAAAACATACATTAACCATTTTAGCCCCATATTTTATACATAGGCTATTTTTACAATAGCCGATCTACAAGCTCACAACGCGTCGCATCGCGACGCGTTGTGAGCTTGTACATCTGCTATTTTCAAACATTTTAGTACTTTTACTTTTGGTACTTAAAGCATATTTTGATGCTAATACTTGTGTACTTTTACTCAAGTAACATTGTTGAACACTTTTACTTGCAACAGAGTATCTTTATATTGTGGTATTGCTACTGTTACTTAAGCAAAACATCTGAGTACTTCTTCCACCACTGCTAATTAATAAACACATTGGATGTATTGGAACACAAATGAAAATCCCATTTTTCCTGGAAATTAACGGTCATACAAAAGGTTTCCAATTGACAGCAATGGTTTCTAAGATAATGACTTTTACACTTGACATTACACCATGAGCTCATGGGAGAAGCACACCGAGCACAGGCTGGTGACAAGATAAGAGGAGCACGCCGTGCTCAAAACAATGAATAGCAGGCCTGCATGCTTCTGCCTTGATGCTATCATATTCTTCTGATTGTCACAACACATCATGAGGCCAAGGATGAACAATATGCTCATGTCAATGTCACACAGACAGGTCACACACAGGATAACAAGACAATAAGTTAAGACTATGATATCATGTGTTTGTACACCGATGTGGATAGGCAAGTGCCTGAGATGTATGGCAAACGGACAGCATTTATACAGCGCTTTTCTCCAAATCGCTTCACGATGCATTTCACCTTCACCCACTCACACACCGATGGCAGAGGAAACCATACAGTTAGGGGCAGTGTTGCCAGGTCTGCTTATTATAATTTACCCCAATATTATATTTGAAAATAGCAGATTCTCACAGAATCTGGCAACACCGGATAGAGGTCCAGCGTCCTTGCTCAAGGACACTTCGACACGTAGCCATGCAGGAGGTATATGGGATCGAACCTAGAACCTTCGGATGCCAAGACGGCCGCTCTACCGGCTGAGCCGCTGCCGCACCATCAAAGCTCCAAACACAGGCTCAAGATTCAGCAATAGTGTCTTCCCCTGAGGCTGTGAGAGCCCCGAAAATATTGAGTTCCAGGGACCCCCAGAAGCAAAGATTTTAGTTACAAACGTTCGTTTTGAAAAATATATATTCAAAGATTTGCACACATTTTCCACGATTTAAAACAAAATAGCAGATCTGCAAGCTCATAGCACGGCACTCGGTGCCGCACTATGAGCTTGCAGAGCATTAGAAATATTATTGTTCCAGGCGTTAGTCGGGACCCTCCGCCGTCTCGCACACACACTTTGTTTACATGCACGTCCGCGTCGGGGCTTCTACATCACGAAACGTACCCTACTTTAATAAACCTCTGGAACACGATGTGTTAACATAGCACCACAATCATCTTAACCACTATCCATTTATATGTTACTAGAGTTTCGGGGGGCTACGCCCCCCTCAACCCCAGCCGCGCACGGGGCCGAGCGTGGCCGTGTGTATATTGGGGGACCCAAATCGCCGGAGTAAAACTGTGGAGAATTTTTTGTGAAAAAGGAAAAAAATTGAAGAAATAATATTTGTTATGTTTCAGGGGGTCCACAGGGACTCCGCGGACCCCCTGATGGTCCACTGACCCCCTGTGGAGTGTTGGGACGCGCGGGGACACCCCTGGAACAATTTTTTTTTTTTTCATGAAGGTGCTTGCTTGTTTCTGGCGCTGGCTGTGCAAACCTGGCAACCCAGCGCATGCTGCCGCACAAACGTGGCAACCCAGCGCATGCTGCCGCACGTTACACCAGAAATGGTGCCTGGAGAAAATGGTGACCAAAAAAAAAGTTTGGAAAAAAAGGAAAAAACCCCCGCAGCGGCTGCGTGCTGTTGTGGTGATGAGGTCGTGCGCACGGTAAACGGTACGAAGCTGCCTCCCCTTCCGTTTTGTCCGACATTTGGTGAGTAGAATTAATTATGTTGCGCGGTGGAAAAGGTGTAGTTAGCAGTGAGATGTCCCCTACGCGAGGCGTAAATTCAGCGCGGCCGCCGTGGCGAGTCAGTTGCCGACATGTGGTCTGGCGGTGCGTTGTTTAGTCGATAACAGAGCTGTGGGGTGTGGACACCGAGGGTGCGGAAGTTGGTCGCCATTTATATAGTTAGATTATATGTTATTATTCTATTCAAAAATAAAAAATAGCATGTTTTTTGTGGTGATTTCCCTTAGGGTGGTCAGGGAGCTGTGCTGCGAGCTTGTACATCTGCAATTTTTGAAAGTATTTGAAAAATAGTGTACATTTTGAATATATATATATTTTTTACATTAATCTTCTCTTCTGGGGGTCCCTGGCACAAATAATTTTCAGATGGGGGTCCGCAGCCAAATACATATCAATTTGGGGGTCCTTGACACAAAACAGTTTGAGAACCACAGATTTAGCGGACGCCTTTTAGTACATTGCAGCAAAAAGAGCACACATTATATTCTTAGCCATGCGTCCACCTCGAGGGAATCAAACCGCTAGGCTTTGGCAGCACTTCCGTTCACGCTCTCTCGATTCACTTGTTGGGGGAATTAAGTGTTTTGCTCAAGGACATGTTGGAAGATCGCAGCTTGCGAGGGACACGCGCTACAGCTGTTGCAGAGATAATACGCGTGAAGTCCATTTTTAGAGCGGTTTTGGCCTCGGCGGGGAATCAACACCTGTAACCTTGGCAGATGCTTGAATTAACATTTTGCCGTCTCGCCGTCGTATACCTGATGCTCCGCACACGAGACGATTACAGTGTGTGTGTGTGTGTGTGTGTGTGTGTGTGTGTGAGCAGCACGTAAGGCTTGAAATTAATGACCTTTTCTGCTACGAGACGTCCTCGCTTAATCACTATAAGCCGCTCCGGCCCTTCCACAATCTATTGAGCTATTCTCAGCCGCAGTGACAGGGACAGGCCGACTTACACGAGGGAAAGGAATCAAGATGGCAGTCAGCATAATCACCCACTTCAACTCCAAATACTCTGTTGTACATGGATAGTAAAAATTGCCAATCTACAAGCTCTTGCAACGCAAAGATGGGCGTGGCCTATATATGGAGACTTACGTCATGATCCAAGGATTCCGGGGAAAAGAGATTATATGACCTACGGTTCAAGACTTATAAGCCAAAACAAAACATAAAGCGGGCTGGTGTAGCGCCACCACAAGGCCGACTTGAAATTTTCAGTCCTTCTATTCCGGCCTATTGGCAGAGTGCACAAAAGCTTTAATGCCAACCGCTCTGGCGGACTGTGAGATTAGCTCCGGACTCTCTCTCTCTCTCTCTCACGCACGCACGCACGCACGCACACACACACACACACACACACACACACACACACACACACACACACACACACACACACACACACACACACACACACACACACACACACGCACACTCACGCACACAAAGAGCTGTTGGTTACCGTCCAGTCCTGCCATAGCCTCTTTTGCAACCGTGACAGAAAGTTAGAATTTGGAGATAAGAGGTTTCTCTGCCCCGACAGCGACCAGGCAATAGATGTGGGGTGAAGGCAGCTCAACAGGCCCGGTGAGACCGCAGTCTAATAGCGATAGTCTCTCTCCCGTGGCAGAGGGAAAGCTGTGTACGATTTGTAATCATATTTCACACGCCGCTCGACCCGCGGAGCAGCTAGCCTAGCGCACAACCAAACGCACAGGAGTCGGGCAGAAAAAACTCTCCATATTCTCACTTTTTTGTGTTTTTTTTGTAAATGAATGTCCTACTTGATCATACTACAGCGTCACACGAAAGCATCAAAAGTAGCAGATCTACAAGCTGGAAACGCGGCGCGAAGCGACACGGTTCGAGCTGGTAGATCTGCTATTTTCGTCATTTTTAAAATTTGAATCCTGAAAAGTAACAGTTTTGGACATATCAGGTTTCCACCCGACAGAGACGATGTGTGTGTTTGTTTGTGTGTGCGTTCCATCCTGTGTATGCTCACATACCCTCTCTAAACACTGTGTGGCATAGCTTTGCTTGCTTGTGTGTGCATGCATATGTACATTGACTTAATGTGCACGTGTACATGTATATTTAGCATGTGCTCTCTTTTTTTAGGGCATGCCTGCCAGGGAATGCCTTTATGTGTGTTGTTTACCTCTGTTGTGCATACCTCAGTGTGCGTGCGTGGGTGTTTGTGTGTGTGTGTGTGTGTGTGTGTGTGTGTGTGTGTGTGTGTGTGTGTGTGTGTGTGTGTGTGTGTGTGTGTGTGTGTGTGTGTGTGTGTGTGTGTGTGTGTGTGTGTGTGTGTGTGTGTGTGTGTGTGTGCGTGCGTGCGTGCATGTGTGCCCGTGCTGAGTGGACATGGTCTGGTTCTCTGTAGTGGCCTGATAACAAAGACCCTCCAGAATGAAGATGGTTTAATTAACAACCCAGACCCGGAACCCCCCGGAGGGGGGGATTGCCTTCTGCACTGCTACCCCTCTCCTCTCCTCTCCTCTCCTCTCCTCTCCTCTCCTCTCCTCTCCTCTCCTCTCCTCTCCTCTCCTCTCGGCCAAACAGTGGCACAAACAGTAGCCGGCGCAAAAAGACATGCACAGGACATGTGCTCGTGCTCGTGCACACACACACACACACACACACACACACGCACACACGTACACGTACGCGTACAGATGTACAGATGTACACGCACGCTCATGCACGTACACACACACACGCACACGCACACTCACACACACACACACACACACACACACACACACACACACACACACACACACACACACACACACACACACACATCCACATATATCTATACACTACACACCAATTTTGGCTATTTGAAATTAGCCGATCTACAAGCTCACAACGCGTTGCAAAGCGACTCGTTGTGAGCTTGCAGAGCTGCTATTTTCAAACGATTTGAATACATTTTATACATACGATACCTTATGAAACGGGACATTCTGCATAATGAGTACTTTTACTTTTGGTACTTTAAGCATATTTTGATCCCAATACTTTTTACATTGCAGTATTGATACTTAGCCGTTTTCCCACCACTGATACACACAAACCTGCACGTACGGTACACACACAAACAACATGCACACACGCACGCACACACATGCGATGCAGTTTGAAGACGGTCCACAGCGCTCCTGTGGGCCTCGCCTTGGGATAAATCACTCACCCTGCTGTTGCAGTCTATAAACAGACACGACATGGGGAGTGTATAGGACTCTGGAGGAAGTAGCCTTTGCACTTTGCAAAGAGGGCTATACTCCCACGGCGGAGCAGCTCGATGGACTTATCATGTTTCTAACGGTTTATAAGACAAACCCTATCCAGTATCTAGGCGGACAAAAGCATCGAGCGCAAAAAAAACAGAAGCATCCTTTGACAAAGCGCTTGGTGCAGCGAAAGAAATAAATGGGAATTTACTATTGCGTTTATCCTTTATTGAGCAATTACTGAGAGAATGGAATCTAGAAAAGCTTTTGCCCCCATGGACCCAACTTCATAAAGCTATAAATGCCTCATTCAGCAGAAAATAAAATTGCAGTGGGTTTTTCGATTGAAGCCATGCTGGTGTCGCAGGTGTACTGAGCCAGAGCCTAAAAGAAATGTTTGCCTTGTAAAGTAGGAACATTATTCCAGCCACTGAATAATGTGAATGAATGAATAAAATGAATGCATTACCCATCCCAGTTTTTGGGACCGATTATAATACGAGAAAACTGAACTGAAATGGCTCTGAAAGCGGGAAAATGTCTCAGTAGAGAGTTTGATAACGAGGACAACAAAATATCAAATATGTATAAAAAGAAAAAAAGAAGACATCTCCCAGCATTCATTAGAGCAAAATTGCCACTTAGTTAAAGGAGGAGTTCACCCAAAAAATGACTTATTTTCTATCAATTGCACACCCCATGAAGCCTTGAATTCATGGATTTATTTTTGTTTTTGTGGCATTCCTAAACCAATAATTTGATGACCGGGTGTGTATCCGGTAGGAGACACAAATAATCTACTTTGTAATTTATTGAGTAATTTAATGACAAGTGTACAGCACACGGCAGCCATTTTGCTTGTATGTCACAAGACAGTGTGGGGTCGGTTAATTGAAGCTGTGAGAGAGGTGATGAACTGTTTGGTTCCTCTATCATTTTACGCCTTGAATTGTTAATTGGTATTAAACTCTGGAAACTGTCCAATGGGTTTTTCTATAAAGGCTATGAATGGACTGTGACGGACTGTGTGTCCTCACTGTGTGACCTGGCTCTCTCTGCCTTAACACCAAGAAAGGACACACCGTCCAAAAACCAACAAAAACACACACTCACACAAAAAGAAAAAAAACCTAACTACAGACCTACATAGACCGTGAACCCACACAATGCACTCGTATGTATACGTTACACAATATACGGCACAGGATAACGTTCCATTTTATACAATAACAACGTGCGCGCGTGTGTGTGTGTGTGTGTTTGTGTGTGTGTGTGTGTGTGTGCTGTGCGCCCGGTGTTCGTCTGAAGCGAGGAGCCACTGGGGAGACTCCTGTGTTGTTTGATGTTGCAGTTATACGTAGGTTTAATCTTTCTCTCCTCGGAGAGGCTAGTGTTTCCTTTGTGTTCATGGGAATAGCACATTTTTTCGGAGGACAACATCCCTCAGCGTCCCGTAAATCCTGCGGCCCCCACCCTCCTCCGCCACACCCCCCGTTTGCCAATCACACCTTGCGATCGGCCCTCGGTTCGCCCTGTTCAACTAGCCGCGCCCACATGATGCCAACGGTGCCAACTGCACCAGCCCTCATTGTTTCACTGGTGGGTCACTTGGGGAGAAAAGACCAAAAAGAGGAGGATTAAGGACAGATTCCTTTTTCTTTTTTTATAGATTTATAATTAACCCATTAAAACCGGGATAGCATCTGTGCAATTTTAGATTTTAGCATTGGCTATTTAAGAATAGCAGATATACAAGCTCACAGCTCAAGCTCAAGCTTGTACATCTGCTATTTTTGAACATTTTGGGAAAATCGTGAAAATTATTGAAAAATGTTGAATAATTTTGAATTAGGAAAAAGTGTGAGAACTACTGATTTAGAAGGCATTTGTAGCATTTGTAGAATCGGCCTCAGGTCTTATCGGGTTAAGATGTAATATAATACACGGCGGTACAGTGAGTTATTACCGATTCCCTCACAAGATTTGTGTTCATGTGGTGATGTAGTTACAATCAGTGTGTTTACCGCCTCGGGGAGAAGCCAGGGTGTTGTATTTTGTTTGATGTTGCTTGCTATAGGGTTTGTCTTCCCTCAGAGGGGTTAATATAACCTAAGGGTTCATGGGAATATAGAAACCACTGTGAGGCCTGGAGCGTACTGTAAATGAGGTGCCCCCGCTCCCCCCCCCCCCCCTTTCCCATCACCTACTTAAGCCACGCCCACAAGGTGCCAACTAGCAAACTCCACCAACCTTATTGGATCACTGAGTCCAGATGGAGAACTATTGTGGAACAGGAGAAAACGCAAGCCAGATGAGGATGAAGGTGGTTTGAGAATGAACTCCTTTTGATAGACAGTTTCCGTTAATAAATGGGTTCACTCACTTCCATATGAATGAAGGAATGAGCTTTTTAAACTCGAACAGGGGTAACACAGTGCCGAAAGCACCCCAGCAAGCATCTCATTGCGTTTGTTGTTTGCACACAGCAGCGGCATTGGACAAATAAACTAGTCGGGCCGCTTCGTAACAGATTTTAGTGCACGCTTGATCAAACTCAACTAAAAATACATTCCACAACGTCGCATTTTAACCACTTTCAACCTGGGCAACCCCTGTTTTTGGGGCATGTCAGTACAGGCATTACAGACATGGTGCGTTGTGTTGTGGGTTTTTGAAATGGGGCCTAAGTGGTTCTGAGCTAACAGTCATGTCATGGTTTTCATGAGTCATCGCCAGAGTCCATAAAAAACACTATACTCAGCAAGGAGCCATTTTCCAACAGCAGGTGGTCTGACGTCACACCTGTGATGGACACATCAGCACCAGCAGCGGTAGCACGTCCAGCACGTAGGGCGGGCGTATACCTCTACCTCCCCTTGTTGTGGAGTTTACAGCGGCACCCAAAATAATTGGCAAAACACTAAAGACTTTAGGGATAACATTAAAAAAAAACTTTTTTAAATCATGTAAAAAAGAAAATCACTGTATTTTTCTTTAAAACCGGGGAAAACAAATCTCAAATCTTTGCTTCTGGGTGGGGGGGGGGGGGGGGTCCTTAGAGCAAAACATTTTAAATGGGGGTCCGCCCTCTGTGGGCCAAATACATATCTAAAAATGTTTGCTACATCCTAACAGTATTTTGCTATATCAGTGGTGCTCCAACTTTTTTATGTCAAGGAATACGTTGTTCCAGGGACCCCCCAGAAGCACAGATCGGAGTAAAAAATGTTCGCTTTAAAACAAATATATATTCAAAGATAAAGAATAAAAAAGATAGCAGATCTACAAGCTCATAAGCTTGTATATCTGCTATTTTTTGAATAGCCAAATAAATCTTAAAATGACACAGATGCGTTCCCGGTCTTAATGGATTAACACGACCGCCGAAGGTTAAGTGGTCATTTCAAGTGGGCCCTTCCTGGTCCAGAAAAGGTTGTGTGAACCACTGAGTGTAGTACAAAAACCCACATCGTTGTGTCGTACAAACCAGCACTTTCTTTGCTGTGGTTTGCCGCACTACTACGGCTCCCAGCCAGACACCACAGCCCCCCCCCCCACATAATCTCCCACAGACAGACCATTTTAATCCAGATCAGACCACAGCCCAACAGACCATGCATGCTGGAGTCTGGCTCCTTCTGGACATGGCCAAGTAGAACGAAAACGTTTCCCTCCACCACAAAGCACAGTCCACTGGATGCAGGCCCAAAGTCCTGACACCCATACACACACACACACACACACACACACACACACACACACGCACACACACATCCTTTACAAAACGGGTCTATTTTCATCCGTGCCACAAAGTCACAACCTGCCATTGTTGCTGTGCAAAAGCAACAAGACGAGCGACAAGTCATTTCTCACGCACAGTCAAATCCCAGAGGTTGTGATGTAACTCTGGCCAAAGTCTGATTAATACGTTAGCTGCGTGTGGGAGTCCTGCGCGACCTTCAAGCTCACAACGCTTCGCCCCTCGCTTTGTGAGCTTGTAGATCGGCTATATTTTCGGTACCTGTGACTCCAGCACGCAACTTAAGTACAAATAGAGTTTTATGGGTCAATTAAGGTATTCGTTTCGTGCATTATTAAAGAGACACATGATATACCTGTGTGTGTGTGTTGTGTGTGTGTGTGGGAGGGCCAGTGTTGCCAGATTTTGCAAAGAAACGAAACTCTATTTGCAAGTACAAATAGAGTTTTATGGGTCAATTAAGGTATTCGTTTCGTGCATTATTACAGAGACACATGATATACCTGTGTGTGTGTGTGTTGTGTGTGTGTGTGGGAGGGCCAGTGTTGCCAGATTTTGCAAAGAAACGAGCAACGAGGTCTATGAAAACAAGCCCAAAAGAAGGGCCTTTGCAACATGAACACTTTTACACCTTTAGTTTACACATCAGCTATTTGAAAATAGCCGATTTGAAAATAGCCAATCTACAAGCTTGTTCCTACAAGCTTGGACTTTTCAAAACAAATTTAACAACACAAACTACACAGGGTTCGAGTCCCGATCCCGACAGCCTCTGCTGCATGTCACTCCCCATATCTCTCCCCATTTCCTGTCAACCTACTATCCTATCAATAAAGGCATACAAAATAAATAAATAATAAAAAAACGACACAAATTACATATTAATTTGGGGGTCCATGACATGAAAATGTTTGAGAACCACTGGTTTAAACAACATTTGGAAGCACGCCCAAATAATCAACTACACTTTGGAAGCAAGCCCAAAAAAAAACGCAACTACCAATATTTACAAGCAACTTTACAAAAAGACAACCCCAAAGTCGCTTATAATAAGCGGGCACACATGGCAACACTGGGGGGGGTGGGAATTTGGCACATCTCCTCCTGAGCCAGACTCAAACCCGGCATACTAATCAGTAAATCCCTGAGTGTTAATTAAACATTTTCCGGGGTTAATTCAACACCCGGCGTCTGACAGGCCTCCATTATGTGATGTGATGTGATCACTACATTAACATGCAGGGATGGCCACAGAAACACCTTTTGTCACACCTTGAAATGTGAGCGCCGGGGGTAACTGGTGCTATGATGCTGGTAAGCACTGGACTCACATTTCAAGACTGGCACAGCGCGCAAGTGCGTGTGTGTGTGCGTGTGCGTGTGCGTGTGCGTGTGTGTGTGTGTGTGTGTGTGTGTGTGTGTGTGTGTGTGTGTGTGTGTGTACAAATACTTCAGTTTACCCGCTAGTGTGGAAATATTGTACCTAATCTAATAAATGTTTCTACTGGGAGCTATTATACAGCGTGCGGACTTCCCTTCCTCTTGTAATGTACGTGTTTTAGTTCAGCACCTAGCTGTGATTTTTTGTTGGGATGTGTGCCTGCTTCCCTCTGGACTCTGTAAACAAATAGTTGCCAGCTACAATACTAGGCACTAACCAATGTACTAATGCATGTGATGTCGTTGGCTCTACACACTGCCAGTGAGTAAGTGTGTGTGTTAGTGTGTGTGTGTTAGTGTGTGTGTGTTAGTGTGCGTGCGTGCGTGCGTGCGTGCGTGCGTGCGTGCGTGCGTGCGTGCGTGCGTGCGTGCGTGCGTGCGTGCGTGTGTAAACAAATAGTTGCCACTGCCAGCCACAATAGTAGGCACTAACCAAAGTACTAAATGCATGTAATGTTGTTGGCTCTAAGCACTGCTAGTGAGTACGTGTGTGTGTGTGTGTGTGTGTGTGTGTGTGTGTGTGTGTGTGTGTGTGTGTGTGTGTGTGTGTGTGTGTGTGTGTGTGTGTGTGTGTGTGTGTGTGTGTGTGTGTGTTTTTTTGTCCAGGAGGAGGCCTGTTAACACCGGGCATTAATCTCACTTGGACTCGCATCCACACATTGCAAAAGCAAACTGCAACACACGCACGCACACACACAAACACACACACACACACACACACACACTTTCCCCTCTCTCCTCCAGCCTGCGGTGGCCATCTAAGATGCCGGCCACAAACAAGTACATTTTTTATCACTTGAGCTCTCATCGCACAAGGTCAAGGTCAATCAGTCTCAACCCACAGTCAAAGCCATTAGTGTGAACTACTGATCCTACTTCACTACGCCGAGCCAGTGTGTCTTGTACCGTCTCTTTGTACTGATTGCAAGGTCTTGTTGTTGTCCCTCGTGACGTGTGTGTGTGTGTGTGTGTGTGTGTGTGTGTGTGTGTGTGTGTGTGTGTGTGTGTGTGTGTGTGTGTGTGTGTGTGTGTGTGTGTGTGTGTGTGTGTGTGTGTGTGTGTGTGTGTGTGTGTGCCTGCACGTGCTTAACGTCGGGTGTCAGTAGGTCTCCGCGCTAATGTTACCAAGACACACTTGATCACTGTGGGTCATGTGCAGTGGTGGACGAAGTACTCACATTTCTTACTTAAGTAAACGTATCAATACTGCAACGTAGAAATACTCTCTTATAAGTAAAAGTCCGGTATTCAACATTTACTTGAGTAAAAGTTCAATAATCAAAATCTACAAAGTAACTAGTAACTAAAAGTTTCAAATAATTGTAGAGTAGTAAAGGCACAATATTTGCCTGTACTCCACTACATCTAGTGGAGTAGATGTAAAAGTATTGAAAATTGGAAATACTCCAATAAAATAAAAGTACTTCAAAATTGTACTTAAGTACAGTACTTGAGTAAATGTACTTAGTTAGTTAAGTACTCTTAAGCATCTCCACTTTAGCTGGCACCCCAATTGAGTGGGTTGATCGCTATAAATACCTTGGGTTCTGGTTGGACAAACATCTAAATTTTAAATTCCATATTGATGGCTTGAGTAAGAAGCTAAAATTTACTCTAAGTTTTTTCTACAGACTGAAGGCTTGTTTTGCCTGCACCGCTCGTAAAAAAATGGTCACTGGTCTGTTTTTGTCCCAGCTGGATTATGGTGACAATATTTACAGGTTTGCTTGTGCCTCCACACTGGCCAAGCTGGATCCCCTGTACCATGCTGCACTGAGATTCATAACGAATTCTCCTTTTAGAACTCACCATTGCACGCTGTATGCTGCAGTTGATTGGTCCTCTTTGACTACGCGCAGGCTGCAACATTGGTATAATTTCATTTATAAAGCTATTCTTGGTGAGCTCCCCTACTACATTACCTCCAAATTCAAATTGGTTAGAAATGGCTTAAACCTCAGATCAAATGCTTGGTTACGCTGTGAAGTACCCTCATTTTCATCTGAGGGGGGTAAAAAATGTCTTTCTTTCTTTGGCCCCTGGTCGTGGAATGATCTCCAGACCAAACTCAAATTGGCTGCTCTAATTCCCTTGAGAAGCTTCAAAAGAATCACCTTAGTTTTATTCACAAACAACTGCACCTGTCCGGAGGTTTACTAGCCTAGCGGTAGGTTCTTGGTTATTTGTATTGGTTGTACACTGTGTGTATTACTATTTCTTGTTTGACTATTGGCTTTTTTCTATTGTGAAAAGTGTATCATTAGGAGTTATCTTATGTATTTGTGATGTATCTTGGATGACTATTTTGTTGTTTGTTTTTGTATTTGTATGTTAAGCTTAGACTGTGTAAATTTAACGCTGCATCTTGGCCAGTTCCCACTTGAAAAAGAGACTGTGTCTCAATGTGTTTTTACTGGTTAAATAAAGGTTAAATAAAAAATAAAAATAGTTTCCACCACTGGTCATGTGCAGACTGTGATTGCTAGAAAATAGCCAATCTAAAAGCTCACAACGAGGAGAATAAGTTGGGTATTACAAATGACACTTTTATTCCACAAGATCAGAGCATTAGATATGCTACGGATCATAATTAGTTGTTTTGAAATGTAGACTGCATAATTGTTGGAAAGTATATTAATTCGACAGTGATTTCAAGCTAAATCAGGCGGCTGTACACGGTGAAGAATATAACTCTTAAGTGCAGGGTAGTTTATTACGTGGACCAGTGCAACTGTCACAGTGTTCAAAGCCAATGTTAGCAAGTTTCTAAGTTAAAATTTTCCATCTTCATTTTTTTTTTTTTTGGTGTTGTAAAATACAGAAGAGAAGTGCCAAAACACAGAATGGGTATAAAAAAAAACGAAAGAAAAGAATAATAAAAAAGCAAAATATCTGATCTACAAATTCACAATGTATCAAGAATTTGTCTAATTTTCCTCTCATACAATAAAACAGTGAGAAGAAGGGGGAGAAAGAAAATGTGACTAGTTAAAGTAATAGTTCACCCAATAAATGACTTATTTTCTATCAATAACACACCCCATGAAGCCTTGATTTTTTTGTTTTTTGGCGCATTCCTGAGCCAAAAAATGTACGACTCCTACTGGATACATTAGCGTCTTTCCGCCGGTAATAACATTTTTGACTCAGGAATGCGACAAAAACTAAAACAATCTCCATGAATTCAATGCTTCATTGGGTGTGTAATTGATAGAAAATAAGTCATTTTTTAAAAATATTTGTATAAATACCAAGAACTCATGAAATAAATACCTCAAAACATCTTGGTTCCAGGAACCAATATGTAGTGGGGTTTGTCTTTGGCCCCGGGCCTAGAGAGCTGTGGTACGTCCGTCTCTCCAAGGACACTGTCTAACAAACCACCCACTTAGGTTTTATATCAAAGTCTAAAACGGTATAAATCAGGGTTGGGCAATGGAGCTGGTTCTCCAATATGATAGACATTATTATGATGAACGATATGAAAACCTTCAGTACGTTGCTGTCGGGCAGAAACCTTGTATCTCCATATTTCAACTTTTCATGTTTTTTAAATGAATGCCCTACTTCATCATACAAGTGTCACACGAAAGTAGTGAAAATAGCAGATCTACAAGCTCACAACGTGTCGCACTGCGACGCGTTGTGAGCTTGTAGATCCGCTATTTTCACATTTTTTTTTAATAATAATTAAAAAGGAAGGGTTTTGGACATGCAAGGTTTCCAACCTACAGAAACGAATACCAATATATAGGAAACACTATTACTGTATTTTCATATCTTATCTTTCAATAATGTGTGGGAAATAACTCTCCCAAATCCTCTCCCATGTCTCGCTCCATCGCATCCCGTTTCCTGTAAGGCAGCCGTTGTCGTTTTCAAAGGCCTCATTCTATGAACAGTGATGGACTTTAACACTGCCATGCATTGAGTCCAGTCAGCACACACTTTGTCATATGACTTTCTCAAGGAGTGTGTGTGTGTGTGTGTGTGTGTGTGTGTGTGTGTGTGTGTGTGTGTGTGTGTGTGTGTGTGTGTGTGTGTGTGTGTGTGTGTGTGCGTGTGTGTGTGTGCTCGATCAGGGAGTGTGTGTTTGCGCACGTGATTAGGTGTATGTGGAGAGGTGTGAGGGAGTGCCTCGTTGTCTGTCTTTGTGTGTGTGTGTGTGTGTGTGTGTGTGCATTGTTATGTGTGTGTGTGCATTGTTATTCGCTGCAGTGCTCCAACAGAGCTCATTCACATTCATCACTTTTGTCTTTGTGGCTTTCATATGGACACAGCAACAAGAACCCGGGAGCTTTTCAGGTCTGTTAGTGACCTACTGTAATCATTTAGTCACAATGACAACCCCCCCCCCCCCCACACACACACACACACACACACACACCCTCACGTGATCTAACCTACTTGCTGAAGACCAGAGAGAAAGGCTAGAGAGAGAGAAACATGCAGAGTGCTTGAGAGAGAGAAGCACATAGATAGACAGACTGACAGTGACACCAACAGAAATTCAGAGAGAGCTGCAGACAGAAAGATAGATCAAGAGAGAGAGAGAGGGAACAGAAACACACTGTTAGAGAGAGAGAGAGAAAGACACTGCAGAGAAAGGAAGAGAGGGGCAAGAAGAGCATCTTCTAAATACCTAAATTGTAAATTGTAGGGGGCGTTGACGGCAGACAGATAGACAGTAGGACAGGTGCAGACAGACAGACAGTAGGACAGGTGCAGAAAGACAGTGACGCAGACAGTCAGACCACGCATTTGGATTGGAATTGGAAGAAAATCGACAGCCAGAAAAAGAAAAGAAAGGACAGAAGGTAGAGAGAAGGAGCAGCAACCAGACAGTCAGTGACACACAGACCAGCAGAAAAGTGCTGAAAGAGAGACACAGGAAGATGGAGATCTATGTAGAGAAAGACAGACAGACAGACAGAGAGAGAGAGAGAGACAGAGAGCTTATAAATAGACGGGCAGAGAGAGAGACAGTGACATGACTGAGAGACAGACAGACAGACAGGGAGAGAGAGACATGCAGAGAGAGGGAGAGGGAGGCAAAAAAGATAAGATTAGATCTGTCCTCTTTAGTCAGTGTCCAGAGTGTATGCTCAAGGTAGGTTATATCACAGACAGAACAGGGGACTTATGTAGTTCAAGTTTGAATGATCAAGCACATCTCATGTATCTGTTTAGATCCATTTGGTGAGTATAGCCTATAGGTATAGTCGAATCAAGCTTATTATCATCAATAAAGCTTATCATATCAATAAAAAAACGCACAAATATTTCTACTATTGTAGCCTTGGATCAAGACTTTCTATCATAGATGTATTTTATCGAGTCTGACTCTTGACTCTCAAAAGTCAGACTCGATCAAATGCATCTATAGTCTAGATCCAAGGCTACTGTTGCAATGACCCTGTATGACATGACATCCAATAAGCCTGGCGAATAAACTTCAGCCAACTCACTGCAAAACACAGTACAATCAATGACTGCAATGCTGCATATCCTCTGGCACTTCAATCAACTAATGGACATTAGTCAAAACAGAAAAAATCACCGGACTTGTCAAAACGTGAAGCATATACTGTATGATACGGTCTACAAACTGGACCTAATAGTCATGTTAGTGATTCTTGCATTTATAATAGACTAGGCTACATAGTGATGCAGGCTACACAAGTGGTGCGTGCTGATATCCCGTGGCAGCCTATACAACAATTTGCATGGAAGGATTATTTAATTTGCCAGAGAGGTGTTTATCATTCTGATGTGATTGAACTAGCGGGATCAATCATCCCCGAACACCAGTAGTTCTCAGCCTGTGGGTTGGGTCCCCCAGGGGGGTCCCCACATGATTTTGCGGGGGGTCCCCAAGATGTCAGTGAAGTGACAATTTAAGGACTTTTAAGACCTTTTTAGTACCTTAAAAAAAGACTATTACTGCATCAAAAGTAATCAACAAAGTATACTATAAAAACTGGTCAAACATTGGCCAAATTGTCAAATAATACATTAAGAAAGAGGCAAAACAGTTGAAAATTTACAAACTCACAACGCCTCGCACTGTGAGCTTGTAGATCTGCTATTTTCACAATGTTTATGTGTGGAACCGAGTCAAACAAAATGTAATGCCTCAACTCCTACAATTCCAAGTGCTTGTCAGGGTGGGGGGTCCCCAGTTCAAATATGATTATTTTGGGGGGGGTCGCTGCCTATAAAAAGGTTGAGAACCACTGCCCTAAACCCCCTCAAAGGAGAGACATCACCATAAAAAAGAGCCTAGTTATAATGTTGTTCTCATTATAATGGGACCAAAGAAAAATGCCATCTACACCCTTGGAGAAGAATGTGGGGCAGCCTCTCTGATCATCATATGGGGGTCCAGCGTCCCTATTCAGGGGGGGGGACATTCGGCAATAATAGCAGATCTCGCAACCTCACAACGCATCGCATTGTGAGCTTGTGTAGGTAATGTAGATCGACCATTTTCAGCGAAGAGATTTGGTGTAGAGAGTGGAGAGAAAAAAAGAACATACCAAGTACAAGTTGTAACTCAGCCCCATTTGACTAAGAATAGAGGGTCTTTAAGTGGTGTGTCTTGTCACAACAACCGCCTGAGGAGGTGTGTGTGTTGATGGCACATCATCATCACCGGTCAGTGACACACAGCATGCAGCAGGCTGGAATAATGTCATATAACTCACTGACTGATTCCCAAACACCGGTTCGGGACCCATTCATGGGTCGCGTAACCATTTTTATGGGTCAAGAGTAACTATCCCATTTTTTTCAATTCCTACCATTTTTTATATTGTTGAAAATATATATTTGTTTTACCCAAACATGTCTGTGGGAAAAAAAATCTGACATTTTTCCAAAGAACTTAAAAGAAAATAAATTACATTAATATATATTTTAAGAAGTAGTTAAAATAGCCAATCTACAAGCTTGTAGATATGTTATTTTCACTACTTTGGGTTCCAGGTAGACATAAAATGTATCTTTTGGGTCTCTCCAGCTAAAAAGATTGAGAACCAGTGCTATAACTCAGTCAGTCAGCCCCCCATCACAACACAAACAATGCCTATCTATCTATCTATCTATCTATGATATATCTATCTATCAGCCCCCTCCTCAACGTATAGCCTATAATACCAACCAACCGGCAACCGTTGCTGCACATGGAGGCTGGAGATGCAGCGGGGTCTTAACGGGGGGATGCCGCTGACAAAAGCACCGATGATAGAGTCACCGTCACGTACCTTTGTCATCATGTCACAGATGAAGCGGTGATGATGGTGGTGGTCCCACCGAGACCGTGGGCGGGTGGTGGTGGGCTGCAGGCTGCAGCGGGCACAGTGTCCGCGACTCTCTCCTTCTCTCTCCCTCTCTCACGATGCTTGCTTGTGTGTTGAGTCAAACCAAACCTGGGGGGTCCCGGACCGGTCCCCCTCTTCCTGTGATGGACTGATCACTGATGTGATGAATGGACGGTGTTCTACTCGTGTCCCCGTGTTGTCGCAGTCAGGAGGCTGTGCTCTGGGCAGGTCAGTCACTGTGGTGCTGCTGCTGCAACAAGACGATCATCGTGGTGGCGGTGACTCGTCGTCGGTCGCGACGCACACGAACCAGATTCATCTCTCTCTCTCTCTCTCTCTCTCTCTCTCTCTCCTTCTCCTTCCATCCCTCGCTCTCTCTCTCTCGTTTTCCCAGTGCGCGCGTACTGTGCACGTGACGTGGAGCGTATTGACCATTAAAGCGCTCCACGCACACAACACAAACATTCATAAAAGGCTACACGCCCACAAAGGCAGCAGACCCCCGCCCACCCCCACACGACCCCCACCCCCAAACACACGCGCACGCACAAGAAACAACCCACACACAGTCACTCACTTATTAATGTATTAATTTAATTCACGACCGTAATAGGACAATGTGAGTGTGTGTGTGTGTGTGTGTGTGTGTGTGTGTGTGTGTGTGGAAAAAGCCCATGCACGTCAGTCATACACGCACGCTAATAACACACACACACACACACACACACACACACACACACACACACACACACACACACACACACACACACACACACACACACACACACAGGACCACAATGAAAACAAGCCCCTTTGTGTGTTATCCTTTTAACAATCATTGTAAACCCGTACCACTGCTGTAGGCTACTGTTTACAAACTGTTAATGAAGTATTCAATCAATCAATACACCACACACACACACACACACACACACACACACACACACACACACACACACACACACACACACACACAGCTTTTTCTCGGATCTTGTGGCAGACAATAGATAAGTTTTGAATGATGAACCAGAGTGTTCATCTCCAGTGATTTAATGAAGTCCTGCTCTAGTTGCTTCCATATTTTATTGTTCTATGAAACCACAGGGGGTCATTCTGAAGGGGCCATGGGGGCCGTTGGATGAACAATAGAGCCGCTGATGCTTGATTAGGCACCTTTGTTTCATTGATCCCTGTGATGATCCCTGCTGTTTATCCTCAGCAGTGGCGGAAGAAGTAGGCCTACTCACATTTTGTCCTTTTCTGAACTGTCAACAGCCCACCTCTGAGACACAGGACTGAGCAGACAACGATGATGCCATCTTATAATGAGCATTAGTGAGGACTGAGGACCAATTATGAAGATAAGATAACAGACAGGACAGGCTATAAGTGCATGTCTGGTGCTTTTGATGATGGGTGTCTGGACATAAGTCAGATCAGTGCTAATTAGAGGTATTACAAGAAAGACACTGTCAACCAGTGGTGGAAAAAACACTCAAATATTTATTAAGTAAAAGTATCAATACCGCAATGTAGAAATACTCTGTTACAAGCAAAAGTCCAGTATTCAAAATTTACTTGAGTAAAAGTACAAAAGTATTGGCATCAAAATATACTTAAAGTACCAAAAGTAAAACTCATTATGCAGAATGTCCCATTTCACAAGTTTTTAAAATGTATGAAAATCCTTTGAAAATAGCAGATCTACAAGCTCACAACGCGTCGCTTTGCAACGAGTTGTGAGCTTGTAGATCTGCTATTTTCAAATGGCCGAAATGTATATAAGATTGAAGTGGTTAATGTATGTTAAAAATAATAATAAAAATCTGCAAAGTCACTAAAGTTTTCAAATAAATTTAGTGGCGTAAGTACAGTATTTGGATCTGAGATGTAGTGGAGTAGGAAGTAAAAGTATTGAATATTGGAAATACTTCAGTAAAGTAAAAAAAATCCTCAAAATTGTACTGAAGTACAGTACTTGAGTACATGTACTTAATTACTTTCCACCACTGATCCGAAGCTTGCTAAACACCTCCAAGGTAATACTAATGTAACTGCCCTTCGGCTGTTTGTGGGGGTCAGCACTATTTGACATCCCTGGCTCTTGCAGCGGGCGTAATTGCTGAATGGGCAATTCGCTACTAATTGAATGTTTTATGATTGATTAGGTGTTATTTTTAAGACGTTTCTCCCCCCCCAGGGGCAAGTTTGATTAATTTGAAACATCCTCATGTAAATTCCTAAGATGACCAGACAATGCACTCAATATCCTCTTGTCAACAGAATCCGGCCTTGATGTGGTTATCTGTCAAAAACAATTTTGTGAAGAAGAAGCCTATTGAAATCAGGCAGGTAGAAAACAATACGAAAAAACATCAACTCTGTTGTAATTAAGTAGGCCATGTCCCCTGTTGTGATCCAGAAATCTATTAAAGTGGTGGCTGGTCATACAGTCTTCTTCTTAGCATAAGCGGTGAGCTCAGAGAACAAGATGGCAGTGATAGTGTCACACTGAAGATTATTAAGCACACATAGGCTCGAGAATATAACGTGAAGATATATGAGTCATCACGGCTTAAGTAAGTAAGGCAGGAACAGACATAGGTCTATATGCTGTGCAAACTGTAGGCAACAGTATAATGTAAAAAGGAGAAAAGTACGAAAAACACAGCTACACTTCAGTTAGCAGGCCTGGAATTTCACCATTTTCAGGGGTCACTTGGTTTTTGGTGTTAATCTTTTGAGGGTACAAAGGCCAACTGTACAGGGCAGCAAGGCCATCAAATAGAACAATGAATTTAACTCCATGGAAATAATGAATTGAACTTAAGGTAAATGTTTTTATACATAGTATAACTTCCATCCATCATGCATCTACTGCTTATCTGGAATTGGGTTGCAGGGGTAACAGTTCCAGGAGAGAATCCCCAGACTACCTGGGCCACATTAGCTACCTAACTGGGGGATCCTGAGGCATTCCCAGGCCAGCATAGCGATACAATCCCTTCATCTGGTCCTTGGTATGCCCCGTGGCCTCTTCCCTGCTGACCATGCCTAGAAGACCTCCATGGGGAGACACCTAGGAGGCATCCTTATTAGATGCCCGAACTACCTCAACTGGCTCCTTTCCACGTACAGGTGCAACGGCTCTAGTCAGAGAGTCTCTCCACTCAGCATCACACCTCATGCCCAAGGGAGATGCAACTTGCAATCCACCCTCCAGAGAAAAAGAAGCTTATAAAAGTGCATTAGCAAATTACGTTATTAATTAAGTCAAAAGTTCAATGACACTGGGTGCCCGCTGTCCTAGCGGTCCAGGCGCATGCCACATAGGCTGGTAATCCAGCTTGACAGCGCGTTCCCGACAACCTTTGTTGCGTATCACCCCCCATTTCTCTCCCCATGTCCTGTCAGCCTACTATCCTATCAATAAAGGCAGAAAAAGCCCCCAAAAATATCTTTTAAAAATAAAGAAGTTCAATGATGCTTAGAACAGGACTAATCAGAGTCACTGACTGGTTTGAAGATGGTGATGGGGAGTCACAGGGGGTAGAATTGTATGTGTAGTCGCATCAATAAGGGCTAAGATTGAGAATTTACTGGGAAATGTTAAAACAAAACATCAACTGATGCACAAACTTGGACACATCATCAGTGTTGTTACCTGGAGTCACTGGGTGTTTCGGGTCTTGCAACAGACACCCTCCATCAGGCGACCCAAACAAGGCGGATCAGACACCGGCCGGTGTCCAAGTGGCATGCTACTGCCCCCACTGTCTCTTGGGGGTAGTTAGAGACAGTGCTAATTGGGGGTTAGGGTTAGCCTGGCACTAGCCAGACCAACAACACGGATCCACTCACATGTGGAAATCTGTGAGTGAATCCACGCCATCAGTCTGGCCGATGCCAGGCCAGGTTAGTTGAGATGTTACAGCTGGTGTTGGCAACACTCTGAGGCTCTAGGGCTAGGCACTCTGACTTGATGGATTAAACCCTCCCTGCAGGTTTCACCGCAGCCTGTAGTTAACCCAATATATTATGATATCAACAATAACTAAAAGATGTTCAATAGATGTTTTCTTTCACATCTCTCTCTTATGGAAAGTGTACCCAAGCGATAGAAAGGCACGCATGGCATGGACATATCATCATGACTGGCAAGAGCAGGATTTATAATGGTGGATGACTTGCATAAAACAGAACATAACAGATTGTGATGATTTTGATGCCTTAGTCCCTAAGGATTACTGTATGAGAGGGGCAACATGGTGAACAGCTAGTATTACAGACATGGAATGATTTATAGATGTATTGGGAGGCAGGAATAGGATAACAGTACTATAGAAAATGACCACTGCTTGCTTTGCACTATATATCTCTGTAATCTAACTGCATGGAATAAATAAATCTATAGCTGAGAATCCAACACTTGGTCTCCTGACTCCTGGTAATTTATCCGAGAACGACTCCAGCCACAGATATTAACTAATATTATGTTTTGGGGTTCTTTGGACCATATGGATGAATGTTTGGCCTCTTTTCTTGTGATGCCAGCTGCACACCATATTGCCCCTGCTTCTTAACATGGATTATCTGCAGGAACACAACCCTGTGACTTGATGAGGACAAGTTATTATTCATAAACTCTATATTTAATTAACCGGGGTCTAACCGGCCATCTATACTTTTGATCCCCTCCTTTTTTCCCTCTACACCATATCTATTCAGAGAAAAAAAGACGTACAAGCTCACAACGTGTTGGCACATTGTGAGGTAGTAGATCTGCTATTTCTGCTGAAGTAGGACATGCCCACCTGACACAAGGGATGGTAGAGTTCATATGGTGAAGCGCCAGTCTCCATGCATTCTAATGACGGAGAACTGCCTGAGAGGTAAAGACAAGGAATACAGATGATTCAAATAAGGTGTAATAGGCTGGGGTATAGGTGCTTCCTTTGTCCACCAGAAACCTTGACCATAGCGGGACGAAAGTGGGCAGCGTGTGGTTGTTTTTAGCAGCTTGCTTTAGCAAAGCTGCTCTATAAACGGGCCACGATAAAGGGGCGAAGAAGGGGCCTGCACCATCATTCATATTTATACCCCTATCCAGGAAAGGGGGCGTGACTGTGGAAAGGGGGCGTGCCTGTAAAAAAGGATCTAACCATTGCTCTGACTGTGGGCGGCAGGTTACAGAGTGTGGCAGTTTGATTGACAGCCTCTATTTGCAGGGTGCCGCCCCTTCTCAGAGGACACAGAGTAGGAGAATACTTTAAATCATAATAAAATATAGAGTGCACAAAAAAAGATGACAATTCATTCTTTTTGTCTAGGGTTAAATAAAAACTCGATTTTGTATTTGATTTCCGAAAGTTTTATTTGCTCCTCTAAAGGAAATAGCTATAGATTGAGTCTACTGTCTGCAGCAGCAGCAGTCAGTCAAGCAAGCCAGATAAAAATCATAATAGAATGCATATTAAACAGTAGGCTACTTTTTGCCCTAAATCCCCCAAAATGAGATTATTGTGTGTCATTTTTGGGCGGTTATATGTGAGGTTGGGACATTGACATTTGCTGCACTGTGATTGGCCACCCATTGTACCCCCCTAACCCTGCACTGTGATTGGCCACCCATTGTACACTCCTAACCCCTACACATTCAATGCAAATCTATACTTTTCTTTAAGTGAGCTTCCATCACTGTGATGACCACTAGCTGCACTGTGATTGGCTGACTCTATTGGCTGACTCTATTCAGCACTGTGATTGGCTAGCGAGACACATGACACATGTGCATAGTCCTAGGACTATGCACTTAAAAAAAACACATTTATGTTTTTTTTTAAGTGAGTCATGGGTCTGTGATGACCACTGTGATGACCACACCGCCCACTTCACACTGGGTGTGATTTTTTCTTCTTGATGAGAAAAGGCTTAAAGAGCTCATAACACTATGCCACCATATGCTTTTCTTGTTGTCTTTATGAATAAATAAAACATCTTTTGATTAGTCACCCCATGGAGACTTGAATTCATGGATATTCTTTATTTTTTGTCGCATTCCTAAGCCAATAATTTGATGACCAGTGGACCGGTAGGCAGCGGTTCCGGTAGGAGACACAAAAAGAAGACTCTTTGTGTCTCCTACTGGAACCGCTGCCGGTCATCAAATTATTGGCTTAGGAATGCGACAAAAACGGTGCAGATGTTAAGTAAAATATCTGAGTACTTCTTCCACCACTGATTCAATTATATGCTATTCTACTCATTTCTGTACAGTGTAAGAGCTGCAGGTGCTTTGTCAGCACCCTGTGTCTGTGCAGTGAGGCAGGTGGTCAATGGCCTCCTCCACCTCCACAGTCCACACACTGTGTCCCCTCGACGCGCTCCACTTCACTCCACTCTCCTCCTGGTCCGCGGTGGCTAATCAGCCATGGCCACAGAGTGCTGCTTGCCTCCGCGCCTCGTCAACATCCTTCTGACCTCTGCAATGTCCTTCATCCAAAAGCCTGTCCGTGGCTAGAACCAGCAGCCACACACACACAGACAGACAGTGGTGGAAGAAGTACTCAGATATATCTTCAAATAGCCTATGTATAAAATAGGGATAAAGTGGTTAAAGTATGTTTTATAATATGATAATTTATATCTGCAAAGTAACTGGTGACTAAAGTTTTCAAATAATTGTAGTGGAGTAAAAGTACGATATTTGCCTCTGAGATGTAGTGAGGTAGGAGTAAAAGTATTGAAATTTGGAAATAATCCAGTAAATGAAAAATACCTCAAAATTGCTCACAGCTCACAATGTGTCACGCGGCATGTATTTACAGTGTGACGCAGACGCTGTTGTACGATGGAGGCTGTACTCTTACCTCTGCAGTGTCCTTGTTGCCACCAGCAGGTGCTCTCTCTAATCCCTCAGCCCAGCGGACAGACTGAACCATTGATTAAACCTACAGTATACGTTGTTATACCTTTAATCCGGGTCATTTTACTGTAGATTTGTATACAGTGTATAGCAACATTACATTTTTTTGATATAAATGTGAAGTTCTTTCAGAAAACTGTTAGGATTTAGGTTGAGTGTATGGTGCAGCGTGTACAGCGCAACAGGTATAGCGTCACATGATGCCAGAGCGAGGCCATTTGATTCCATAGCCCTATATCCTATAGAATCATAAACATGTTCTCACACAGATACATTAGGCCAACATGGGACTGTGGAACATACAGTAGATCATAGTAGGCCTATGTTAACCACTTAAACCCCATATGGTTGACTGGAGTCCCTCAGGGCTCTATGCTAGGGTATTTTCTGTTCTCTGTTATTGTGGGGAAAGCTTTAGCTGAAAATAGCCGATCGACAAGCTCACAACGTGAGCAATGCATAATCATAGTTTAATGCCTTCAAACAGCTTTTTTTGCAACTTTTTGTTTTGGCAAACGAACAAACTATTCGCGTCAGCAACGCGTTTTGAACACAAGAACTCTTAGGCAGCAATGTATGTGTGGCACGTGTCATGTCCTGTCATGTGCTCCCGGTGCACCGTGGTCAAATTGCTGACGAGTGCTGAACTGGGATCAGTTTCTCTACTTTCGGACCACACTAAATGACTTTGACTAAATGTAGTTATTAGTGACAAGCAGATCCCAGGTCAGTATGGAGGGGGAGGTTATACCGTAGGACAGAAGACCTCTGTTCCGACCGGCATTGTCAACCCTCGCTCAACACTGCCTTACGCCCCCTCACGCACACGCACACGCACACACGCACGCACGCACGCACGCACGCACACACACACACAAATGCATGCATGCATACTCTCTCGTTCTCTCCCTCTCTCTCTCTCTTTTCTCTCTCTCTGCTTGCGCTCCCGTGGACAGGGCTGGTGTAGTGATTAGGTTTCAAGCATCTGTGTGTGTGTGTGTGTGTGTGTGTGTGTGTGTGTGTGTGTGTGTGTGTGTGTGTGTGTGTGTGTGTGTGTGTGTGTGTGTGTGTGTGTGTTGCAGACGTCTCCCTCCCTCAGGGTCAGGTGTCCTTGCAGAGCTCTCTCTCTTCTCTCTCTTTCTGTCTCTCAGAGTTCTCTTTTAACAGAGAGCTGAGTGCTGGGGATCCAGAGAAAGGAATACATTAGCCAGTACTGTAAAGGCTGTGCGTGCGTGTGTGTTTGTGTGCGTGCGTGCGTGCGTGTTTGTGTGCGTGCGTGCGTGCGTGCGTGCGTGTTTGCACGTGTGTGTGTGTGTGTGTGTGCAGGTGTTCACATACTTGAAGGTCACTGCATGCTGTGTTTATTGTATTTGGTCAATGTGTGCTTATATGGGCGAGATTAGATAAGGGAAGATAGCAGACAGCACAACCTGTATCTCTCCCCATCATTGTGCATGCGTGTGCATGCGTGTGCATGTGTGCATGTGTGCGTGCATGCGTGTGTGCATTTGTCTTTATTTGTAAGTGAACCTTAATTCTGCCAATGGATGCCGTTACCTGGGAGACAGGTAATGTACCGTACAAAGAAAGGATAATAAGGTACATGTGAGCGAGGGGAGAGAGAGAGAGAGACAGAAAGAAGGATAGAGGAAGAGAGTGTGAGAGCGAGGGAGGGAGAGAGACAGAGAGAGATAGAGAGAGAAAGAAAGAAGGAGAGAGGGAGAGAGAGAGTGTTAGAGCGAGGGAGAGAGAGAGAGAGAGACAGAAAGAAGGATAGAGGAAGAGAGTGTGAGAGCGAGGGAGGGAGAGAGACAGAGAGAGAGAGAGAGAGAGAAAGAAAGAAGGAGAGAGGGAGAGAGAGAGTGTTAGAGCGAGGGAGAGAGAGAGACAGAAAGAAGGATAGAGGAAGATAGTGTGAAAGCGAGGGAGAGAGAGAGACAGAGAGAGAGACAGAGAGAGAGAGAGAGAGAGAGAGAGAGACAGAAAGAAGGAAAGAGGAAGAGAGTGTGAGAGCGAGGGAGTGCCGAAATTAAGGATGTAGTGACAGAAGAAGCAGGAATGGGGTGAAGACTGAAGGAATGAAGGAAGGATGGAGTGAGGAAGGAAAGGGCTAGAGAAGATGGATAGAGAGAGAAGGGGGGGTAGATGGTCCTTCCAGGCTGTCATCATAGACGGCTGGCCGTGTCACAGAGTGACACTGGACTCTCACAGAGCTTAACCCATCAACACCTGAGGCCCATTCTACAAATGCCATCTAAATCAGTAGTTCTCACACGTTTTCGTGTCAAGGACCCACAAATTGATATGTGTTTGGCTGCGGACCCCCACCCCCAACCGAAAATGTTTTGTGCCAGGGACCACACCAGAAGAGAAGATTTGTGTTAAAAAAATGCTAAAAGACTTTTCAAGAATGTTAAAAAAAAATAGCAGATGTACAAGCTCGCAAACGTCTGCTATTTTTGAGAACCACTGTTCTAAACCAGTGGTTCTCAAACTTTTCCATGTCAAGGACCCCCAAATTTATATGTATTGGGCCACAGACCCCCATCTCAAAATACTTCTTTGTTCCAGGGACCCCCAGAAGCAAAGATTTGAGTTACAAATGTTGGCTTTAAAAAAATATATATATATTCAAAAATAGCAGATGTAGATCTGCTATTTTTCAATATTCAAAGTATACAATAATGGTTCAAGTGGTACTTATTTAGCTGGGGATCCCCTGGTACCCTGCCAATGACCCACTTTGAGAACCACTGTTCTGGACCACTGGTCTAAATCCTTAGAGTTTTCTGAAAAAAACTGTTGCTGCTATATATTATGGCTAAAACCTAAAATTACACATATGCGTTCCCCGGTCTTAATGGGTTAAACCTGTAGACACATTACTGAGACGAGGGCCACAGGTCCCCAGCTAACCAGCAAGCAGCTACAGAAAGACCAGTGTTCTGACAGAATAGTGGCCGACATTTGTGTGTACGTGCGTGTGTGCATTACGTGGATTTAATGGCCGATAGTGTTACTCTAAGGGACATCGAGAACACACACACACACACACACACGCACGCACGCACGCACGCACACACACACACACACACACACACACACACACACACACACACACACACACACACACACACACACACACACACACACACACACACACACACACACACACACACACACACACACACACACACACACACACACACACACACACACACACACACACACACACACACACACACACACACACACGAGCCCTCTAACTACGTACACACAAATGCACACACACGCACATGCTCAAAGTACCTTCACAGCACAGGCCTGACCACATACATTCACACACACATAAGATTACATACACAGTACACACCTACCTACACACACAAACAAAGATTAGTATAGCTGTCCACTTTGTGTGGCCTGGTAAACCATGCCGGTCGTGTGAATTCACATTATCATGTGCCTTCTGCAGAAGACACATGATAATGTGAATTCACACGGCCGGAATGGTTTACTAGGCTATACTTTATGTGCTATTCTTTGTTAAAGTTTTCAAACTGAACTCATGCAATATAAAGCAGTTATATTAGTACTATTACATGTATATTCCCTCTGCTAGCGGTAACATCACAGTAACATTGTGTTTTATCAGTGGATATACATTTTATATCCTCTTCCCAATCCCTAGAGATCAAGAGGCAGTATATACATATAGGTCAGTGGTTCTTCTTAACTGTTTTTTTCACAGGGACACATTTTTGCACTGACGTCAGAGGCCAGTGTATTAAATGATTATTATGCTTTGCTATTAAAGACCAAATCCGGGTTTGTTTTGAACATATACTTTGTGGTTATATTCACATACATTCTGAAAGAGTTCAATTTGTAAGCAGACAATAATGCTTCTTCTTACATACATTAAACTATACTACTCCAGTGTTTACAGTGTTAACAGTACTAACATACATAAACCTATTACAGCCCCCAAATATATATATAAAAAAAGATACATTTTTAAACTTATTTATCTGGTGTCTATCATGTTAGTCCCTCTACCAATTTTTGGTGGTGAAGCTACCCTTTTGTTTAAGTTCTTATCCCTGATGGGGGCTTTAAAGTTGTTGATTGCCCATGACCCTATCAGAAGATCTTGTGACCCACTTTCCACACAAACAAATACACTTTTCATACAAACATGTGGACACTCTCAAAGTAAAGCGACATATACCATTAACTTTTAGAGTGCACTAAACGCGCACACACGCACACGCACACGCGCACACACACACACACACACACACACACACACACACACACACACACACACACACACACACACACACACACACACACACGCTTAAGAGGTTGTATATAAACTACAGTATTTGAGTCTAGATCAAGCTGGTGACGGTAATCTATAGATAATGAAATGGAATGCTCCAACCAGCCAGGCAGATGGAAAGCAATTATGACTAATGGCCTCAATCTTGATAGTGGACTTACTTTAATCCATAAGGTACAATCTCCTATGTACACTAGTAGTACAATATGTGTGGCTAAATTGGCACACGCACGCACGCACGCACGCACGCACGCACGCAAACATTGTGATTGATCGAATACTTAATTGAATACTTAATTGGAATCAGAAATTATTCATGATGATGTGGTACAGACATTAAGGCTAAAAGGATAACACAAAAAAGTCCTGTGGACTTGTTTCCATTAATGTCCTATGTATTCAATTCATCAACATAGCATAAAAAATGTAATCAATAATACATGTCATCAACAAAAACAAAACACTACACGTACAAATGAGAAAAAGGAAATTACATTTACCTCCCTTTGTGGTCTCCTGATAGATGTTTTTTCAGGACAATTTTGAGAGAAACCAGTGATTCACATCTTTTAATGGATGGTGTCGACATTTTGGTGGCAGAGTGGTAGAATGAGAATTTGGGTAGCACCAGAGCAGGGTCCCTTGTAGTGTTGTGGCTGTGGGTGTCACTCACTTAATCAGTCAGGTATGAGGGTATTGAGGGCACTGCCCCTTTGACTATCTTACATACCAATCCCATTTGGATTTGCTTAACCCTTCCTTCTACCTTGAGCCATCCGCCCATCCCAAACTAGCTAAGTGTGTTGGAATTAGGTGGGTCATGGGCTTAAGGCCAAGATGTAGTTGTAACAGTTTGTTTTTGGAGGTCTGAAGCTTAGTTCTTAGTGACATTGAGATGTGGGAGAACCAAGAGGTGTAGGGATGTCCGATATTATCGGCCTCCCGATATTATCGGCCGATATTAGCATAAAAATTGATATCGGGAAAATATCGGTATCGGTTTTTGAAAACTTTTTTTTTTTTTTTTTTGCTTTATAAATAAGTTACAGGAGTTCTTACTGTATATGGTGTGTGTGATATGAAATTTGAGCTTACCCTAATCACAATAATCCCCGCATATATCGGTATCGGTTGATATCGGTATCGGTAATTAAGAGTTGGACAATATCGGTATATCGGTTATCGGTAAAAAAGCCAATATCGGACAACCCTAGGTGCAAGCATAGTCAAAATGGTATTGAATGAGGGCTCCAGCTAGAGTCTTGAGAGTACAAAAAATCATACACAAAAGAGGAAATCCTACCCAAAAATCGTGTACTTTGATTGACTTTCTGGATCACTTTTGATGTCATTTTCCAAATGTCACTTTATTGTCAAGAAAACAAGACAAATAAGTAACGTCTTCTTTGCTTGAGATTACTATATCGTCAACTCTGACCTTGAAATAATTTTCATTTACATTACTAAGGGTATGTTTGGACCCAAAAAGAATGGATTCTGTTTTACCACGGTGTATTGACAGTTTGTTATCGGAAAGCCAAGTACGGATTTTGCTGAGTTCAGAACTGAGGGCTTACTCAATTAGCATTTTGTCCTTGCCTGAGACCAGGAGTGCTGAGTCATCAGCGAACAAGAACAAATTGCAGTTACAGGTTGCTTTCATGTCGTCAATGTATAGAAGGAACAGTAACGTCCCTAGTATGCTTCCTTGGGGAACCCCTGCAGCTCACTGGGAGGGACGAGGACAGGGTTCCATTGACATCAACCATTTGTTCTCTTCCCTCGAGGTAGGATTTCATGCAGTTCACATGTGTATTATCAAAACCTTCAGCTTATCCAGTAGAATTGAATGATTGGCATAGTCAAACGCCTTTTGGAGGTCCAGCATGACCATGCCGCAGTATTTTCCCGAGTCTACCTCGCATGTTATGTAGTCGGTCAAATATAGTAGGCAAGTGTCAGTGGAGTGAGATGTTCTGAAGCCAGATTGGAATTGAAACAATAGTTTTCGTGCTTGGAGGTAACGACTGATCTGTTCGTGGATTAATAGCTTTATAACATTTGAGAAGGAACAAAGGATGGAAACAGGGCAGTATTTCACAGTTTCTAATTATTATTTTTTTGTACAGAGGGATTAACACACGCACACACGCACACACACACACACACGCGCACACGCACACACACACACACACACACACACACACACACACACACACACACACACACACACACACACACACACACACACACACACACACACACTGACCCTATCAGTACTGCATGTGTGTTATCAGCTTAAAAGGTTGTATATAAACTACAGTATTTAACTCTATGACGTTAATCTATAGATAATGAAATGGAATGCTCCAACCAGCCAGGCAGATGGAAAGCAATTACGGTATGACTAATGGCCTCAATCTTGATAGTGGATCTCATAAGGTACAATCTCCGATGTACACTAGTAGTGTACAGTAAACACACACACACACACACACACACACACACACACACACACACACACACACACACACACACGCAAGCACGCACGCACGCACGCACGCACGCACGCACGCACGCACGCACGCACGCACGCACGCACGCACGCACGCACGCACACACGTACATCTTGAAAGTATTGGAACGTTTTGAATAATTTTGAATTTTCTTAACACAAATCTTCTGTTCTGGGTGGTCCTTCCCTGGCACAAAGCATTTTCAGATGGGGGTCCGGCGGTCCACGGCCAAATACATCAATTTGGGGGTCCTTGACATGAAATAGTTTGAGAACCACTGTAATTTAACTTGTAACTTGTAGTCTTGCTATCTGGGTCTGCCGCTTGCCTAGAGGAGTAGCTAGGCCTACTTGACCTTGCTGTATGAGGCTGCTGCTTGCTTACAGAGGGATAGCTGCTTACACCGAAGGTCTACTAAACTCACAAGATAGGTAATCAAACTCATTTACTTCCCTTGCTAGGACATTACATTCAGACACTCCAGCATACAGTCATACATGAACATAACTGAAGTAAGATGAATACTAAATCAATAATAAACTAGAAAATGTGCTCCTCGGAGCACAGGTCTCCGCCAGTACTGTTCCTGATTAATCCTGTCTTACCTCACTTCAAAAGGTAAATGATCCTTTGAAGTGACACACCTATTTATAGGTCTCTATTTCATCATGCGTCTCGCTAGCCAATCAAAGCACACCCTTTCAACATATTGTCACGTGTCACGTGAAGCTTGACCAATGTTAGCTTGGTGGACACACGGAAGGACGAGAACGAAAACATAGTCTCCTGGCGGAGACAGTCAATAATCAATAAATCAATAGCAAAGGAATATAAATTATATTTCGCACACAAGCAAGCACGCACGCACGCACGCACACACACACACACACACACACACACACACACACAGGAATGCATCCATGGGCTCTGCATTTGTCCTGTGTGTGTGTGTGTGTGTGTGTGTGTGTGTGTGTGTGTGTGTGTGTGTGTGTGTGTGTGTGTGTGTGTGTGTGTGTGTGTGTGTGTGTGTGTGTGTGTGTGTGTGTGTGTGTGTGTGTGTGTGTGTGTGTGTGTGTGTGTGTGTGTGTGCATGTGTGTGTGTGTGTGTGTGTGTCTTGAATGGCTGCTATGCATACAAAGGGATGTAAATAGCATGTCAAGCGAAGGACATATCAAAATATCATGCATACAGTGAGAACAGTACAAACATTCCTGTGTTATTTCATCCATGTTCCATCTTTGATAACTGATGACAATTAGGAGAATGGAAACAGCTGATCAACCGGAGCCAATTCTACACACTCACATCACATGCAACACAGTGAGAGATACCAAGTCAAAGAGAGCACTGCCTAGTACCTTGACTGAATATTTACTTTTTATACAATTCATTTTTGGCTTGAAGTGAGCCCACACATTTCTTCCGGAACAGTATTTTCTAGTTGCATGCTGGTGTCACTCACCCAAAATAGCAGATCTACAAGCTATTTTTCCCCCCTCTAAAAAAAAAGATAGGCTATATCTTTTTTTTTACCCTCAAATTTTCATTGGTCACTCTGACACGCATCTGCTCCCGTTCACGTTGCAGTGACACAAGACAACACCAGACGGCGGTAGCTTTCAAAGCGCACCATATATGGAGGAGTGTTGCCATGTCGGCTTATTATAAGCAACTTTGGGCTTCTTTTTCTTTAAAGTTGCTTGTAAATATTGGTTGTTGCGGGTTGCGGTTTTTTGTTGTTGTTGCTTTTTTCTAAAGTTTAGTTGCTTATTTGGGCTTGTTTCTGAAGTTTAGTTGCTTATTTGGGCTTGTTTCTAAAGTGTAGTTTCTTATTTGGGCTTGTTTCTAAAGTGTGGCCAGAGGCCTAGTTCCTTATTTGGGCTTTTTTCCTAATGTTGTTAGTTTAAACTAGTGGTTCTCAAACATTTTCAAGTCAAGGACCCCCAAATGAATATGGATTTGTCTGCGGACCCCCATCTGAAAACATTTTATGCCAGGCAGGGACCCCCATACAAGATTTTGTGTTGTTAAAATGTCAAATGTTTTCAAGATTTAGAACAAAAATAGCACATCTACAAGCTCACAACACGTCGTTATGCTTGTAGATCTGCTATTTATAGCCAACGTATTATGTTTAAAGGGCTTTTGGGCTTGTTTTGGGCTTGTTTTCGATTGAGTACAAAGACCCCAATGGAAACAAGCCATAGGCTTTCTTGGGTTTAAAATCCTCCTAGCAGACCTTGTATTGAACTGTACTTTCCTGTTCTTTTTTTTTTTGCAAACTGCTAATAAAGTATTCCATCAATCAATCAATCAATGTTTTCCTAGACCTAGTTGCTTGTTTGTCTCTCATAACCTGGCAACACTGATATTTGACCTCACCAAGATGGCGGCGCGCATCATCTCCAGGTTAGTTTCCGTTGTTTCTAGAAGAAAAGTGGGAAGTTATCTAATAAACTCTGTCATTGTTGCACAAGCGGCTGCGATGAACGGCTCATCCGACATGATGGACTCCACGGCCAGGACAGCCAAGGTTTGCATTCACCTTATTTCTCATGTTATATTGTATAAGTGTGGCTTTGCAAAGGGGCTGAGAGACATAAACAAAGCTGTCATCATGTGTTATACTGCTGTTATTATCACGGATCCATGGATCAATACATGATCAATTTACTGATCTGATGAAGAAATGAGAGCATGAACGTCATATGAGGTTCATGCTCTCATTTCTTCATCATATCAGAATGAAATGGACCCGGAATCTGATAATAACCATTTAAAACGTGAATACATTCTGCCTACAACAGGTGCAATAATATATGAGCCATGCAAGTAAAAACAAATGTTTTAGTCTTGGCCTTCCTTGAATAGTAGATGTACGTAATACTTTGCACCTTTTGAACCTGTTTCGTACCTCTGTTCTTGTATTGTTGTATTATGCCCTGTTTTTCCTATATGTAATGTAATTTGTACTCTATTTTCTGACTGTTTTTGTTTTTATGTGTTTTCTGTGGGGACTGCAGATGTTAATGAGCATCTTTGCTTTATCCGGGTGTATTTACATTACATTGATCGACTAAATAAACACATAAAGTAAAGTAACTACTTGTTGTGTTCCCTATAGCTGGAGTTTGCTGTACAGATGACATGTGAAGGCTGTGCGAATAGTGTGAGATCTGTTCTGGAAGGAAAGCCTGGTAAGGCGAATGTACTACTCTTTAATCTCTGCCTAATAATAATAGTAATAATAATAATAATAATAATAATACGTAGCTAGAATCAGCTGTAATCCACAATAATAAATCAACACCTGACTCCACCTGAACACAGATTATTGGCTGAATGTTAATGCTGTCTTAAATGTTAAACCATAGCTTATATAGCAACTGCTAGA
This sequence comes from Gymnoscopelus microlampas, assembly GCF_963454915.1. Lineage (NCBI taxonomy): Eukaryota > Metazoa > Chordata > Actinopteri > Myctophiformes > Myctophidae > Gymnoscopelus > Gymnoscopelus microlampas. The sequence continues at coordinate 26,833,638 of NC_139956.1, read as the reverse complement.
CATTAACTTAGTGATGGTCCATCATTATAATTAAGCTAGTAGTAAACACAATTATGCATCAGTGTTAGTTTGATCTATTGCTGAAAATAGCAGCTTATCAGAAAATGTCAGTAAGCACATGAGCATGAGAGTGCAGAAACACAGGGGGCTTTGCCTTCTAGAAATGTCTATGCTCCTGCATGCATGATGTCATGTTACATGCTGCTTGAAGGATGATAGCGGCTTTGTCACAGTTGTGTTGAACTGGCTGAGACCAGTTCAACCAGTTCCATCGATCCTTCCTGATGTGTATGCTTGTACACGTTTGATAGCGCAGTGATGGTTGATTGATGTACTTTATTTAGTAAGACATGAGAACAACAGTACATGGAAGTACAAATTCACAATACAAGGTCTACTAAACTGGAAGACTCACTAAGCACTGAGCTTGTTTAAGATGAGATCCCCATGCACACAAATCATGATGACATATAAGAGACAGACAGATATACACACTACTATACAGAACGTCATACAATCAGCTTACAGGTTACTGGTATGAAGAGTGAAAAATATGTACAAGAGAAGAAAAAAAAGGGGAGGGGGGGGTAGGTAGGGGGTATGGAAGAAGTACACGCATGTTTTGCTTGAGTAAAACAGAGATGCTCATAGGCCTGCGTCCTGCGTCTCTGACGCACCATATTGAAAAAGGACGCATTCACGGCACCCTCGTTGCGTCCATGGGACGCACTACAATTTAGCGGAAATTACCGCGGATTTGAAGGCCATCCGTGGATTTCAAAGCCGTCCGCGGATTACAAGGCATAGTGCAGGAAACAAGAAAAATCTCGGTAAAACACCGCCGTATGGAGAAGTATTCTCACTCTGTCTCAGGGCATTGCGAGCTGCTGCTAGAGGGAGAGAGTGAAAGTGCTGCGCAACTTACAGCCCAACTTCAAAGCAAGTTAACGATGGCTCGTTGACCCCAATTTGACCACTAGGCAATCAACACTGAACAGCACTAATTAATGGCAGCTGTGATTCTTGTGTCTTTCCGTGCAGCCAGATATCAAATAATTCCCTGTAGAGCAGGGGTCTTCAGTGTTTTCAGGCCAAGGACCCCCTAGTTGAGAGAGAGATGAAGCAGGGACCCCCTCTATATTGTATAAAATTGTGTTTCAGATAAACTTTTGCTGCTCTTTTTTCCTTTTACACACCTATAACTCCAAAAATAGCCGATCTACAAGCTCACAAGTGTGAGCTTGTAGATCTGCTATTTTTGGCTAAAGTTCTCCTCAGAAAAGGGATACTAGGATTCAAGTGGTTAATGTAAAAAAAAAAATCAAGTACTACAAGTACTAGTTGTCGGATTTGGAATTGTGTACTTTTCTTTCAGATACATGTTCTACATGAATATAACCATATAAGATGAAACACGAGTTAAACGCTGTGCATTTTTGTGGGACCCATAAAATGTCCCTGGGACCCATCTAAAAGACCACCCTTGCATCCCAGGACCCATTGCATTGAAAACCTAGCAACATCACTGGTAAAAGTATCAATACTGCAATGTTACAAGTCCCGTATTCAAAATGTACTTGAGTAAAAGTATCGGCATCAAAATATACTTAAAGTACCAAAAGTAAAGGTACCCATTGTGTAGAATGTCCCATTTCACAAGTTCAAAATGCATAAAAATCTTTTGAAAATAGCCGATTTTCGAGCTTGTGGATTTGTTCTTGAGACATCTAGCCCTTTGGCCTTAGTGAGCGGAACAGTCCATTGTTGGGGTAAGAGGCGTCCTTGATGATACTAAGGGCCTTAAGACTGACAGCGTTGTTGGTAGATGGACTCGATTGATGGCATGCACATCTGTCTGTCTTTACTGTCTTGCTGCCTGTGCATGGCTATGGTTCTGTCTGTCTCGCTGCCGTTTCTCCTTGTCTTACGTTTGTCTTATTATTGTGTCCTCCTGTCTGACCCTGTCTGATCTGTGTATCTCTGTGCGTCTGTCTGTCTGTCTGTCTGTCTGTCCACTCCAAAGCTAATCTTGCAAACCGCTGGACCGATCAGCACCAACTTTCTTGTGCATTGCCAGTCGGCCAACTTAGTACCAACCCATGTTTTATATCGTCGCTGTTGGGCAGAAATCTCCATATTGTTGTGTTTTTATGTAAATTAATACCCTACTTGATTATACTACACAGCGTCACTTTCAATCCTGAAAAGTAACAGTTTTTCTTCCTCTCTTCATTCAGGAGTGAAGTCAATCAGCATCAATGTTGGGAGGGAGGAGGTGCTGGTGGAGTCTACTCTGACCACAGCAGAGCTGGTCTCTCTGATAGAGAGCACTGGACGCAGGGCTGTACTGAAGGGCATCGGAGGCTCTGAGCAAGGTGAGTAACGCCAGTATGGTGCATGTAGGGCTGTCACCATTATGACATTTTAAGTGACCATTAATTGTCACAGAAATAATTGCGATTTAACGATTTAATTGTGGTTTTTTTTCGTTGAACACATCAGGAACATATTATGAATAAAAATTGCATTTCTGTTTAGCTTTTAGGCTTTGAAGTTGCACAGGTGCAGATATGACAAATAACCTAATTATACAAAGAAATGACTGACAAGTGTAATAACTTTATACTGGATAAAAACATGAATAGTGGAAATATTCCACTACTTTTTGAAAATATTTGAAACAAAATATGAACTGAAATGGAACGGAAATGATTATGCAAAAATAATTGCAATTAGACGATTATGTAACAATTATGACAGGCCGAGGTGCATGTACTGTATGTCTATGTATATGACTGTCCACTAAAACTTATGCTAATATTACTCATTCCTTGTATATGATGTTGAAAATTGCACATGAGGGTATTATATACAGTAGTAATATTAGCACATGGCGATATACATATTTACTTATTTATCATTTATTTACAAAATCTGCCCGGCTCGCTCGTCATTGTTTTTAATCTACCAGCCACATTGGCTCTGGTAAGCCAAAAAGTACATTTTGTTCCCTGTTCATATGTTATATTTCAAAACTAGCTGAACTTGTATTTGATTGTATTATTATTATTATAGTCTTGGATAGTGTGCTTGTCCTGGGCACAGTGAGATCATGTCACGTCAACCTTAGCTGTAATGTAGAAAGTTAAATAGGGATGCCAGGGTTAATGTGGTTAAAGATGAATTAATTGATCATTATATGTCAGCATATTGTCTCTGTCAGGTCGAAACTGTCCAAAACTGTTACTTTTCAGGATTGAAATTAAGCAAAATTAGCAGATCGACAAGCTGGTGGATCTGCTACTTTTGATGCTTTGTTGTGTGACGCTGTAGTATGATCAAGAAGGGCATTAATGTACAAAAAAAACAGTCAAAATATGGAGATAAGAGGTTTCTGCCCCTTGCGATTAGACGATTATGTAACAATTATGACAGGCCGAGGTGCATGTACTGTATGTCTATGCTGTAGTATGATCAAGAAGGGCATTAATGTACAAAAAAAACAGTCAAAATATGGAGATAAGAGGTTTCTGCCCTACAGCAACGATATATTTTTTATTTTATTTATTTATTTCGAACATATTAAAAAATATAAATGAGAAAGGAAAAAAAAACAGCGCCAAAATCATCAACATCCTTAAATTATAGTCCATGTTCGAAAAAGGAGTAGGAAGAAGTTTTGTGAAAACTTATCAGGTCCTACCCCTTTTTTATGTCTCAATATAAATCACTTATCAGGTCCTACCCCTTTTTTATAGGTCTCTTATATGGCTTTTTTTAATACAGTATATAGTATGTAATATATGCAATATATCCCTATATGTTCACATTGCATAGACCTGGGTGCGGCTGTGGCCATGATGTCAGGCCTGGGTCAGGTGCAGGGAGTGGTGCGGTTCGTCCAGCTGTCCCAGGACCGCTGCGTGATCGACGGGACCATCGACGGCCTGGTGCCTGGACCGCACGGCCTCCACGTGCACACGCTGGGAGACCTCACACTGGACTGCCTCAGGTAGGAGGTAGGACACAGATTGCTCAACCCATTGAGACCTGAAGCCGATCCTACATGTCTCCTAAATCTCAACAGTATTCTGAAAAACGTATGTTTCTATATGAGTGGTGCTCAATTTTTTTCATGTCAAGGACCCCCAAAATGATATGCATTTGGCCACGGACCCCCATCAAAATATTTTGTTCCAGGGACCCCCAGAAGCAAAGATTTGAGTTAAAAATGTTCGCTTTGAAAATATATATATTCAGAAGATTTGCACACATTTTCACGATTTTTCAAAAATAGCAGATCTACAAGCTCGTAGTGCGGCACTCGGTGCCGCGCTATGAGCTTGTAGATCTGCTATTTTTGAATAGCCCAAAGAGTAAAATAATGCTTTTTAGCTCAAATCTAAAAATGACACAGTTCCAGGTCTTAATGGGTTAAAGTGTTGGAAAGCGTCTGCTGCTATTGAATGGGTACACTGTCACGTCGGGTCGCAAGTTGTAGGGAAGTGTCGACCATCGGATAGCAGCGGGCTTGTTGTTGAAAAAGACAACAAGCCAAAGGCTATTTTTTTGCACCATAATAGCCATAGTAACCATATTCTGTCTGTGTCGGCTCTCAGCTTTTTTTCACACCTTCCTTCCGACTGATCTCCCGACTTCATTCTACCGCCAGTCTGTAGTAATCTGTAGTAGTCTGTTTGGTGGAGAGCTACCTTAACTCATTGCGTGCATTCAGTAGTTGTGTATATAGTATATGAAATGGCTGTATCTTGACTTTAGTGCAGCATTTAATGATCAAACATATTTTGTATTTTATTTAGAAATATAGTAGCCCTTCAAGTTGAAAGGGAGGAATTAATTTGTGATTGGTTCTACGGCTAGGTGATATGGACAAAATCAATTAAAGTCCAGGGTAAATTGTTGCATCTTCCTTTGTCCTTAATTCAAGGTTGGTTGCAGGTGCGGTAGTCTCAAAAACAAAGGGGAGAAAAAAATACTGTTGTCACGCATATTCTGGTTGTAATGCATTAACAGGCAGGATCATAAGGCGTAGTGTCCATCGAATGTGTACTAAAAAGAAACAGACTGTAAGAAAACCACACATGTATTTTTAACATTAGAGATAGTCCAAACATTTGCCCTCAGCGTCCACACTACAATGGACGCTCAATTGCTGTAGTTTGAACATCATGGTCATTAGCTCTCACCACCAGAGGGGGGCCAACAAAACATGCAGAAATCCTGGATGGCAGCTTTAATGACGTTGGTCTTCCATTTTTGTAGCCCCAACATAAAAAGATGTATAAAACCTTGGTGTAGAACAGTGGTTCTCAAACTTTTTCATGTCAAGGACCTCCAAATTGATATGTATTTGGCCACGGACCCCCCCATCTGAACATGTTTTGTGCCAGGGACCCCCAGAAGACAAGTTGTGTTGAAAAAAAAAAAATCTAAACGATTTATTTTTTCATTAAAAAATAGCAGATGTATAAGCTCGCTGTGGGCTTGTACATGTATATCTGTTATTTATCAATAGCCAACGTATAAAAAATGGTTAATGGTTTAAATGATTAATGCTATATTAACACATTTACCTGCGGACCCCCTGGAACCCACCCGAGGACCCCACTTTGAGAACCACTGGTGTAGCTTATTGACTCTTTTTTTTAAAGAAAACAAACATACACTTTACATCAACTTGGGGCTGGGATTTGGTTAAATGGAGGAAATAAAAGCCTGAATATGATTATGAAGCCTTGGTGTGCTTTTGTCTTTGCACAGCTGTGGAGAGCACTATAACCCTTCTGAGAGACAACATGGAGGACCAGATGACTCTGAACGGGTACAGTCAAATCTACAAACCGTAAAATCCTATTAGGAAGTATATCGTTGCTGTCTGGCAGAAACCTCTTATCTCCATATCCTAACCTTTTTTTTTTTTTTTTTCCTAAATGAACACTCTGCTTGATCATACTACAGCACAGGCACACAAAGCATCAAAAGTAGCATATCTAATATCTTCAATTTAAAAAATATCAAAAGTAGCAGATCTACAAGCTCGATTTTTTAAATTGAATCCTGAAAAGTAACAATTTTGGACATGAGGTTTCCACCCGATAGAGACAATGTCTCTCACCTTTCTCAATGAATCAAGCTTTTTCCTTGTACAGTATGTGTGCTTATTGCATATTAGATGCTCACTTATCCTGTACATTTAGAAGGGATATGACTTTCTGACTTTTTAACTGTGGTTACTTGGAGATGACGCTTTGCTTTGTTCCTGATTGACTTTGGAAATGCCATTTTTGCCAGACCCAGAGGGTCGGCCTACATGAGGCTTTGTCTGTCCCTCTTTCGTCCCTCTTTTGTCCCTCTTTTCCTCTTTGTCTATCCCTCTTTCGTCCCTCTTTTGTCCCTCTTTTCCTCTTTTCCTCTGCACACACGTCATGCGAAGTCCGGCCATTCAGATTTCAACCACTAGGGGTCTGGCAGTACCAGGTCTCCTGGTTCTAGTTACAGAATAACTGTAGGTCGGTCTGTCTGTCTGTTGGTCTGTCTGTCCACTCCAAAGCTAATCTCGCATACCGCTGGACCGATCAGCGCTTACTTTCTTGTGCACTGCCATTAGGCCATTAGGCTTAGTACACCCCCCCCTCCCTCCTCTCATCTCCATATTCTTTTTGCATGAGGCTTTGTACCTGTTTTCTCCATACATGGGCATGCCCCCTTTGTCCTTAGGCCCCAGCCATAAAAGTCTGTCCCCCTTTCGTCCTTTCATGGGCATGTTTTGTACCTGTTTTCTCCATACATGTGCACTGACTGACAAAAGCCAGGTGAATGTAATCAGACTGGAAGGTTTGCTGGTCTAGCCTATGCACAAATCTACAACCACATACCCCTATACACAAAAAACTCCACACCAAATGCCTAAAATGATTTATGCTTTTCAGTTATAAAGTGGTTTGTAGGTGTGTTACATACTAGGACTTCATTCTGGGTCTGGCAGAACCAGGTCTCCTGGTCTTGTTTGTAAATTAACGCCCTACTTGATCATACTACAGTGTCACACAAAAGCATCAAAAGTAGCAGATCGCGCCGCATTTTGAGCTTGTAGATCTGCCACTTTTTCTACTTTTGAATGTGAATCCTGAAAAGTAACCATTTTCGACATCCACCCGACAGAGACAATATATATTTGTAATATTAAATGTTATAATAATAATAAATGGAATTCAAAGGGGCTCTGATCTAGCTGAAACTGAGCCCAAATTTGGAGATGACCGACCTCATCGATATGATGTCATCAATACGCCAGGAATAAATGATAAAAGCCACCTGCATTCTGCTTTTAATGTCGTTGCAGTGTGATTCTGTAAGAGCTAGATTTACATAGACAAAATACCTCGCAACGAATCCTATCATCCGATAAACGTTACGGCCAGCAGGTAACGGTTTCTGACTTTTTAAACGGGAGGACAATTGTGATCACAACAGAAGGTGCAACCATAACAACATTCCAAAGCCAACGTGTGCCTCTGTGAACGGGGAGATTATGGAAGACGAATTATCAATGGCAGAGGAAGGACAGGACGCTGGAGACAGAGAGGGCGAGTCCGCGGTGGACATGTCCAACAGCAGTCCTGTGTCCCTTAAAACAGGAACCGCAAATCCAAACGTGTCCAAACAACTAAAGGTACACATTAAACGTGTGAATCTATCAGAGATGGGTTCAGATATTTCCAATGATGGAGCCACAGTATCCCTGGCTGTAGAAGACCCTGTCAAAGCTGTAGAAGACCCCGTCAAAGCTGTAGAAGACCCCGTCAAAGCTGTAGAAGGCCCCGTCAAAGCTGTAGAAGGCCCTGTCAAAGCTGTAGAAGGCCCTGTCAAAGCTGTAGAAGACTCTGTCAAAGCTGTAGAAGACCCTCTAACACCTCGAAGGGGGCGTGGGAGACCAAAAGGACCAGGATCCAAGAAACGGTCCAATGATCAAGAGGGGTCAGAAGAAGCTAGTCCTTCTAAGAAGAGAGGTCGATCCAAAGGCTCCCCCAACAAAACAACACCTGTGAAAGCTGCTGCCAGTCGAGCTGAATCAGAAGATGTGTCTGATGAGGCTTCTGATACACCAAAAAGGGGACGGGGTAGGCCGAGGAAGCACAAGCCGGAAGCCGCTGTGGGTGGGGAGGAGGATAACAGCGGTTCTAGGGCACCCAGGAAGAGGGGTCGGCCAAACGGCTCTCCCAACAAGAAGTCCCGGTTGGCAGAGAGAGTTGAGCGCAACGAGGAGGAAGGAATGGGTGGCGATGATGAGTCGGAGAAAGAGTTTAGGCCGAGCAAACGCAAGTCGGAAGGTGCTGTGGGTAGTTCCCAGACACCTAAGAAAGGAAGAGGTAGACCCAAAAGCTCAAAAGGGCCACAAAAAAGGGGAAGACCAAGGAAGTACCCTTTGGTGTCAGCTAATGAGTTAAAGAAGACGGAAGTGCGGAAGCCACTTGGAAGGCCACGCAAATACCCCCGTGTTGATCCTCCAGAGAGCACCACCCAAACCCCACGGCGAGGCAGAGGCCGCCCTCTAAAGGTGGATACAAAACCGGGTCGTCATCACCTGGAAAAAAAATATACCGCCAGCTGCCTCCTCCCTTCCTTGCACCTCTGATGTTGGAGCCCCAAGAAAAAGAGGACGAGCACTCGGGTGGCGCAGTGCTAAAGTGCCTGCCCACCACCGCGGAGGTTGTGGGTTCGAATCCACCGTGGTGCATCCGGCTTTGTCGGGCGTCTACACCAGTGGTTCTCAACCTGTGGGTCAGGACCCCCAAGGCGGTCCCCAAATACTTTTGGGGGGGTCTTTTGGGGGGTCCCCAATTTAAGGACTTTTAAGACATTTTTAATAAATGAAAAAATATTTTTAAAAAGTAAAGAAAAAAGTAATCAACAAACTATAGCCTACTATAAAAACTATTTTCACAATATTTATCTGTGAAACTGAGCCAAACTAAATGTAATGCCTCAACTGCAATTCCAAGTGCTTGTCAGGGTGGGGGGTCCCCAGTTCAAATATGATTATTTTGGGGGGTCCCTCCCCAGTTAAAATATGATTATTCTTGGAGGTCCCCAGTTCAAATATGATTATTTTGGGGGGTCCCGGCCTGAAAAGGTTGAGAACCACTGGTCTACATGAACACAATTGGCCTGTGTTCAGGGGAGGGAAGCCGGCCAGGGAGGGTGATAATTGTCACTGAATGTAATCCTACAGGCTGGGGTGGTGCCTGTCAGCAGGGAGTGTTGGGTGGGAGATTTAGTAAGTAAAGTGGGGGGAGAAAAAAGGGTAAGAAGAAAAAGAGGATGGCCTCCAGGTGTTTAAAAAAGTAGAACCAGGAGACCTGGTACTGCCAGACCCCTAGTGGTTGAAATCTGAATGGCCGGACTTCGCATGACGTGTGTATCTGTCTGTGTATCTGTCTTCCCATTTATGCCATATATGGAGAAAAGGGGGACAAAATAGGAAAAGAGGGACAAAAGAGGGATCCGTCTGTCTGTCTGTCTGTGCATCTGTCTTCCCATTTATGCCACATATGGAGAAAGGAGGGACAAAAGAGGGACAGACAAAGCCTCATGTAGGCCGACCCTCTGGGTCTGGCAAAAAGTACAATTGCAGATGAGATGCAGCCTGAGAGTGCAGGAGAAAAGGACCATTCTGTAGATGAAGAGGTGAAGGGTGGGGGAAATTGTATCCCAAGATGAAGGAGAACATACTGAAGACAGTTATTGATCAGGAGCAGAAGTAGACATTGCTCCATTTGATGAAAGTGACTTGTCTGCAAGTTAGGCTAAGTATGAATTCAAAGTAGTTCATTTGGCTAGGTGACTGGTACCACACTGTTTTTTTTATTTATCTGGGTTCAACCAATAAAACATCTGTTGCAGTAGTGAAAATTATTTTAACTGCAAATGACACAAAAAATCTGGTTGCTTTTCAACAGAATACAATCCTGTTTTTATCAGTGGGGTAGGTTAGGTGTGCTGCATTACACTGTCATTGTGTTTACCCAATGTGCTTTTGATGTTTTTATGCTTGTAGGCTTCATCTGACTATGCAGATGTTAAATAATTTAAAAAGTAACACAACAACCATGCTTGGCTTTGTACAAGGGATTGCCTTTTTAAAGCCCCCACTTTAATTGTAATACAGTTTTCATGCCATTCATTGTTAGGAATGGATTTTTCTTTTTAATGGCCCTGGGAAGGGCTGAACTGAAACAAATGAATTATAGACATGATTAACCAGTGTATTTATGTGAGGTGAGATTGAGCCTGGGGTGGGTTATGACTTCAAATACGCTTGTTTTTTGTCATCAGATTTGTATGATGTCATGCTTGGTTTTTACTAGTCGAGCCTGACCAATACGTTTGCTTTTTTTTTTTCACGGACTATCGGTAGTGGATGGTCTAGGCCTCTCCAATATCGGGATCGGCATCTTACCCAAAGATCTGTCGGGCCATAGTTTTACCTCTCCCTAAGCCATTTTACAGTTAACCCGTTAAGACCTGAAGCCGATTCTACAAATGTCTTCTAAATCCCAACAGTATTCTGAGAAACGTATGTTTCTATATCAGTGGTGCTCAAACTTTTTCATGTCAAGGTCCCCTAAAATGATATTTATTTGGCCGCCGACCCCACCTCAAAATATGTTGTTGATTTGAGTTAAAAATGTTAAAATAATATATATATTCAAAGATTTGCACACATTTTCACGATTTTTCAAAAATAGCAGATCTACAAGCTCGAGCAGATCTATAAGCTATGAGCTTGTAGATCTGCTATTTTTGAATAGCCAAAGTGTAAAATAATACTTTTTTAGCTCAAATAAAAAAATGACACAGATGCGTTCCAGGTCTTAATGGGTTGAATAGGTCTTCATGGTTTGTTTGTGTTATTTGCCGAAGGTTTGAATGTACTGCCATTATTCCTCTAGTTGCCATGTACGTTTAACTCTTGCCTTATGTGAAATGAATTTGTATTCATTGTGTTGTTATGTATTCCTTAAACCTACGACAGTCACACCTGAAGCCCCAGAGATTTCCCCCTCCAGATTACTGTTTGTCAGTTTTGTCAGATGTTCACAAAGTTGTAGTAGTTATTCAACCTCACTCTTGACTTTCTCTAAATCAGGGTCTTCAACAGGGGGTCTGGGACCCCTAAGGGGTCCTCAGTTACTTTTTTATTTTTTATTTTTTTTACATAACCCACTTCAACCCTATACCATCCCTAATGTGAGAGGAATATTAGCCGGAAATAGTAGATCTACAAGCTCACAACGCCTCGTAGTTGGTGTAGTGGGAAAAAGGAGCTAACCAAGTACAGAGCCAAAGGTCAAGTTTACTTTGTATTGAGGGTTTAAGTGGTTAATTGTCCGACATAAACCAAAACACTGAAAGTCAACGAAGCTATTAGTGAAATCGATGAAAAGGTTTAATCTGCAACACAATTTTATACAATATGTAGTGGGGGTTCCTTCTTCTAAATGTTCATCTTTTTTTTTTGTACTATCAAGTTTTATTCAGAATGTTTGGTATGATCTGGTAGATGATGGAGTGTCACTGGTGCTTTTGGCAATAGGTATTCAGCACACATAATTAGTAATGCTAATACACTGAAAACCTTTTTGGTTGGGATAAAACACCAGATTATGATAGTCAGTGTCAGAATAATAAAGCATTTGAATAATATCTCTTTTTATTGCCATGTGTTTATCTCACAGCATGTAGGTGATCTGGGGAATGTTGTTGCTGGACTGGATGGCAGAGCTGCATTTAGATTAGAAGACTCTCAGCTAAAGGTAAAACGGACAGACACACTTGTTCAGAATATAGTAATATACAGAGTGTCATTTGTGATTATGGGGCATATGTGATTATGTGTGGTGTTGCTGAGACATCAAAGGGTATTAATACATAAAAATGGTAAATATACACAGACGGCGGAGGAAACCATGCAAGGCACCCATCTGCTCATCGGGAGCAATTAGGGGTTCAGTGTCTTGCTCAAGGACACTTCGACGCTTACACTGAGGGAGCCCGGGATCGAACAGGTTCCCAACCCGCCGCTCTACCTCCTGAGCCACTGCCGCCCCAACACGCAATACAACACGCATACTGAAGGGTTGCCTTCAAGTCGGCACACATAAGAATAAAAAAACTGAGAAAACGAGAGAGATTGCTAACCATTACCATTTCCATGGTTACCACAAGGGGAGACCTTCACAGCACACATACCAGTGTGGTTGAAACACATATTTGCCTGACATAAAGTAGCCTTTTTATAGATGAGTGCTCTGTAGCCATTGTTCATGAAGGACAAAGAATTCTCAGAACTTCCATTACAAAGATGTCCTAGAAAGAGGGGGGTTGATTGTAGAATGCATTAACATAGCTCTTCCTCAAAGTGTTTGTTTTCACCTGCTTGGAACACCAGATGGGTGGTGCCTGAGTTGACCTGCTATGGTAAAACTCACCATCTGGTCCTCTCTCTAGATTAAAATGATCGCCAAGAGTCATCTGCAAATGCTGCTAGCTTGACCCATGTCTGGTCAGATCAGCTGACAATATTAAATTATATAATAATAAATATAATAATAATAATAGTCTTTATTGTCCCCAAAGGGATATTTGTCTTCACAGTTTGTTCAACAAGAACAAAGAACAAAACATAACCATATAGCACAAAACAACATATCACACGACAATACATGAGGTCCCCAGACTCTCCACAGAAAACCATCCTATCGTCGGCGAGACAGTTCGTTTAATACCGCAATGGCTGAGGGGACAAAACTCCTGCTAAAACAAACCTTTTCCCACGTCAAGGTTCTGTATCTTATAAAATATAAATAGATTTATTGATTAATTGAATACTTTGTTAACAAATTGCAAACAGTACAACAAGCACAATTATGCAGCAATGCTAAAAGGATATGGCTTGTTTCCATTGTGGTCCTATGAATCTATATACCCACAGATTTTAACTACTGGTCATGAATGCTCAGTTTATATTAGATACACTGGTATCTATAACATATTTTCTATATTTATGAATAAATATGACCTAACCCGTAATTGGATTTCCACACAAATCCTAAAACTAGATAAAGAGAGCCCACTTAAAAAACTTTTATTTCAATAATGGCTGTAATCTCCTGCCAGGGAGCCTTCATACAAATTAATGAATTGTTGCAGAATCTCTGTTGTCAAGCCAACCTGGTCTTTTGAATTGATACAGAGGTCATCTTTCCATCTACCTGACCTGTAGCTTGTCCCGCCTCCGTCCTGCAGGTATGGGATGTTATCGGTCGGTCGCTAGTGGTGGATGCTGGAGAAGATGACCTGGGTCGAGGCGATCATCCCCTCTCTAAACAGACTGGCAACTCTGGGGAAAGGTGAGCCTATGATAGAGGCAGTGGTGTAAAGTAACTAAGTACGTGTCGTGTACTCAAGTACTGTACCATTTTTTCTTTTTTTAGGTAACTTGTGAAATGGGACACTCTGCACAATGAGTACTTTTATTTGTGGTACTTCAAGTATATTTTGATGCCGATACTTTTGTAAGTACATTTTGAATACTGGACTTCTACTAGTATGTGAGTACTTCTTTCATCACTGGATGGAAGAAGCTCTCGTTGGTATGCGAGAGCTGGTTCTGGGAACTCAGATTAGATAGAGGGCTGTGCGCCACAGAGAGCCAAGTGTAAACACTACACCAGACCATTTCACTACTTAGTCCCCTTTCTAACTGAAGGTGTGCTGTTTAGAACACCTGTATCCATTTGGCCTTCCATGGCTAATCAGAATCAACTTTGTTGTCACATCACTTGTTTACAGATGTGAAGACGTGGGTGGTATTCGTTTTTGTGTAAGCGCCATCCTTTTAGTTGTTTTCCAGAAGGGGAGTAAGAGAAGAAGATGAAGATATCTACATAAGACCAGCAGATACCCCCTAATGACCTTCTCTTAACCACTTGAACCCTAGCGTCCCTACTCTGGCCGTCGGCGTGTCATAATAGACAAACATTTAGCAAAACTAGGTGAACGTTCCAGTGAAAATAACAGATCTACAAGCTCACAACGTGTCAAGAGTGCGACGTGTTGCGAGCTTGTAGATCTAGTAATTTTGGCAAAGAGACTTGGTGTAGAGGGGGGAAAAGGAGGGGGCCAAGTACAGACTCTTGGGGGACCCCAGTCAACGAGATGTAGAGATTTGATTTGATTTTGGCCAAAGAAATACAAGTTTAAACACAATATAACTTCAACCCAGGATGTGCACATAAAGTGTAATAAAACACTTGTTTCCAATGTGGTCCCGAGTTTACGTAGCCTGACACTCAGCCTGAATTTAAATTTCGTTTCACTCCATTATTCAGAACTTTTTTTTTTTAATGGGCGTGGCTAGCGATTCAGAGGCTGGAGCCAGGCTAGAGTTTCCGTGCTGAAGGTCTCATTTCATAATTGCTGTGCACTCAGTCATACTTGCTCTCTCTCTCCCTCTCTCTCTCTCTGTCCACAGACTAGCCTGTGGGATCATCGCTCGCTCTGCGGGCCTTTTCCAGAACCCCAAGCAGATCTGTGCCTGTGACGGAATAACACTGTGGGAGGAGAGGGACCGACCCATAGCTGGGAAGGGTCGGAGCAAGACCAGCGCGGAGACGCCCTCAGCAAACCTCTGAATCCGGAAGACCAGCGTCTGTCAAAGCTTTCTTGGCATTTGTGGCTGAAAATGTCACATAAACCACGTAAAGACCAGTCCGTGATACACACCTACCTTAAACAAATCTCCATCACCAATGATAGAATACAGCAGTGGAGACTTGTTTTTATTCTCCAGGTGATTGATAGATAGTCAACAGATATATACTTTTAAACCACATTTGCTGTATTCTGGGGAATGGACCAGGTGGGAGGATGAAGAGGGAGAAAGACGGGGAGATAAAGACTGAAGGAGATCAAGAGAGATAGAGCTGAGCCACTGAGGAAGAAGAGTAGAGGTAGATAAAGAAGTGACCAAATAAAAGTGGCCTTATTTTCCATAACGCTTTAGCTTTAGCTTTGATACAGTGACATGCATTTGCTCACACACTCAGCTTGCCTTTTGTGTACTATTTCAAAAGCACTAAATAATTATTCAGGCCTTGGAGGCTGGATGTACTCTATGGTTTGAACTAGAAGCCGTCCGTTAAAACAGTATGTATTTTGAATGCATTAAAAATACAATTTCAAGCACTACTCATAAATAGCGCTTGAAGTGTTTGAATTGTAAAATAGGTTAAACAAACAAACCTGACTGGAATGATAGCCACAGTGGAATTAAATGCCTTTTAGGGTGCAAAGTTTATGTTACTTATGATTCATCTTTAAGGGAAAAAAAAGTCAGTTGATATTGTCTTTAGAAGCCTTCCCGTTCTCCCAAATTTTGTAATTAATATTGACCTTGACAAATACATATTAGGTGACCTCTACTTCTGAACTATGCGGGTGAAAGTCAGTGAACTCGCAATTTAACTAAAAAAAATTACTCCAGACCTGACTGAAACTGAAAGTTTCAACCAACCCAGTGAACTACAGGCATTCCCTGCATCAAGTGTGTTCATTTTGAATCCAAAAGGTGGTGTGAGTGACTTGTGTAAATGAGGGCAGTGAGAGAGAGAGAGAGCAAGAGAGAGAGCATTGAATTCCAGCTTATTATGAGAGAGGGGGGGGGGGGGGTGTTCAGCTGTCTGTCTGTCATGGAGCAGCAGGATAGAATTCCCTCGCCTTTGCCACTTTAGAACTATGGAATGCAGGTGACAGGTTCTATTAACAACTAGAACCTTGAATTGTATTGTCTATTTGTACACCTAACCTTGCTGACACGTGTTGATCTTTAAGATAGATTTCTACTTTAGCAAGAGATCGATGTTGTGACTGTGTACTGTGTGGATATTTCATTGTATGAAGTTGAACAAGTTTTGCATTTATTTGCAAAGCGAGTATGTGCCATGTCCTTGTGAGGGCTTATTGTATTTTTATGTGCTGTTAAAATTACGTTCATTTCAATATGTTTAAGGCTGACTTGAATGTAGATCCATGTTTATATAATAGATATTTATACAAACACCACTGTCTCTTTTTGTGCCAGCTATAGTCTGGTGTAGCCAGACAACTATTCCATAATCTTGACTGAAGCATTATATGAAAATTGTGGGAGGCAACAGTCTGGCTCACGAGACTATGCCAGCTATGATAATCGTTTTTTGAGTGCCCTCCGCACCTGTAGAATTGTGTCATATTGCATCATCAGTACCTGTAATTGTGTTTAAGGTACTTGTTGCTTTTCCATTCACCAAAATAAACTTTTCAACCTTGGCTTTGTGCTCACCTCTGTGGTCTCAAGATCTCTATAAAAGGAACCTAGTCATTAAACAGTCAGTGGGTCGGGACCCACGGACCGATTTTTGTCGTTTGCAAGTAAATATTTCCCTTTTTTTGTTTCTTTTTATTATTTCAAAAGATTTTCAGAAAAAAAACATTCAGTTTTTCATACATTAAAAAGAGAATCTAAAATTGTTGAAAAGAATTTCATAAATATATATCTGTTTTAAATAGAAGAAATTCCACTAGTGAAAATAGACTATCTACAACGTGTTGTGAGCTTGTAGATCTGCTATTTTCACTAGTTTGGGTCCCGGGGAGACAAAAAAAATCTCTTTTGGGTGTCGAGCTAAAAGGTTTGGGAACCACTTCTCTACTTTATACCACTGCCTCTCAATGTGGGGTCCAGGCCAGGGACCCCCAGGGGTCCTTGGGCAAGGTTCCAGGGAGTCCCCAGCTAAATGATTGATAGTTAGGAACAAAATTGACCGTTACGGGTCTGTAACTCGCGTGTACAACATTGGTTCCATTTTGTACACTTGGTTAAATGAACACAGAGGATTTTACAGTGAAATTGAATCAAATGTGGGTCTGTGGCCTAATGCAGAACACCTGGGTCCTTGAAAGTAAAAAGGTTGGGAAAGACTGACGTATCCTGTATGAGTTCTCTTTCCTGATTGGATCAAATTGGTATCCCAACCTATTTTATGTTTTGTAAAGAGCTGGAGAGATGAGGAGAACACTATTATAGCAATGATTGATTTATTATCAGAATATAGAGGATAGAGCCATTTAACACTTATACAAATATCACACCCCCACCTTTAACCACTTGAACCCCCAGCATCCTTATTTTGGGTTGCAACACGTGGTGAGCTTGTCGATCTGCTATTTTCAGCTAAAAGCTTTCCCCACCCACAATAAAAGATAACACCCTAGTATAGAGCCCTGAAGGACTCTGTATCAATGGGGTTTAACCCATTAATATTATACCAGGAACGCATCTGTCATTTTAAGATTTCTATATAAATAGCAGATATATAAGCTCATGGAAAAATCGTGAGAATTTGTGCAAATATATATATAATGTATATTTTTTAAAGCGAAGATTTGTAACTCAAATCTTTGGGTTCTGGGGGTCTCTGGAACAAAATAGTTTGTGCTATTTTTCATATTTCTTTCAAAAAACTGTTAGGATTTAGAAAATATTTTTAGTATCGGCCTCAGGTTCTAATAGTTAAATGGTTAACTCAAGTAGGTGTGCTTTAATTTGCCATTCATGGCGATAACCTCATGGTTCCCAGGGTTTTCTTGTCCATTTATTGAGGATTCAGCATCCTCTCTCTCTCTCTGTGTGTGTGTGTGTGTGTGTGTGTGTGTGTGTGTGTGTGTGTGTGTGTGTGTGTGTGTCTTGTATGCGGGCCCCTGCGGGAGGGGCCTCCCCCCCTCCCCTCCCCTTCCCCTCCACCACTAGAATGAATGCCCGACATTCTCTCAAACGGAAGCAGGCGCTACCATTTTGAAACACAGCACCGCTGAGGTAAGACTGACTGGTCCATTTGTTTGGTCTCTTTTTTCTGCCACATTATTGTTAAAGTCGAGGCGTTAAAAAACACTCGGCGTCGAATTCACACGAACGGCGTTAAGCGAGGTGTGCGCGGGGTGTTAGTATAGTGTGGATGGAGGGATGGGAGGGCGACGTTTGATCGTGTGTTATGTATTATTATGTATGTGTGTGTGTGTTGTGTGCTTCCAGCAGATCACACTGGTGGTGTTGCAGTCTATTCATTCCTGTGTGAGGAAATACAAAAAAAAAAAACGATACTCGTTACTTTGTATCGATTCCGCGCGCGATCCCTACTTTAAGCTACATTTTTAGCGACGCGGAAACGTTGTATCCATTATTATATGGCGTTGTATGACGGCGTGGAATGTGTTTTTATTCTCCGTGTAAATCATTAACAGACAGCCTCCCTCCTCCTCGGGGGCTTGTTTTGTTTGTCCGTCCGATCAAGCATCCCTTTATTCCCTTATTATCGCCATTCATAATCATGCGAGACATATTGGACGATAAATCACCCTCCCATTAAATTAACTTGGCTATTTCCTTTTTAAAAGAGTGAATGGATAATTATGTTTACTCAGCTCAGTGCTTCGTCATCAGAAAGAGAAGCAGCTCTTCCCCCATAGTGATGCCTCCCTGGGATGAACCCACTGTGTGTGAAACTGAATGCAGCAGCAGCAGCCATATATACAATAGGCTGGATCTAAAAGATTTTTTTATGTCAGTGGTTCTCAAACCTTTTCATGTCAAGGACCCCCAACATGATATGTATTTGGCCGTGGACCCTGCCATCAAAATATTTTGTTCCAGGGACCCCCAGAAGCAAAGATTTGAGTTAAAAATGTTCGCTTTAAATATATATATATTCAAAGATTTGCACAAATTTCCCCGATTTTTCAAAAATGGCAGATCTACAAGCTATGAGCTCGTATATCTGCTATTTTTGAATAGCCAAAGAAATCTAAAATGACATGGATGATTTCCTGGTCTTAATGGGTTGATTCTACAAAATGCCTTCTAAAATCAGTAGTTCTCTTTCAAGAATTTTCAAAAATAGCAGGTTTACAAGCTCGCAGGGCAGCACGAAGTGACGCGCTGTGAGCGTGTAGATCTGCTATTTTTGAACAGCCAACGCAAAAACCTAAAAATGACACGGATGCCTTCCTGGTTTTAATGGGTTAAAGGATTGGTATGCATTTAACTCATGGGCCCCCATAAATATGAGTGTACAAAGGGATCCCAAAATGGATTTGGTTCCATTTGTACACTCTCCCCTTGGTTCCTAGCTGGGGGGACCCCCTGGAACCCCCCCCAAGGACCACCCCCACCCACCCAGACCCCACTTTTGAGAACCACCGCAATAGGCAGTGTGCTCCAAGAAAACCACTAGCTGGTGGTGGTGGTAAACATGAAACAACAAGTTTCTATCAATAGAATCTAGAATTGTGCTGCATGTTGTGTTGCTGACCTGTACCGTACCCCTGCCTCACCCTTACCAGAAAATAGACATGGTCATTCTTTGGTGTCATGTTCCCCTTCTTTTACCCCTTTGATTTACTGGCAGTTACTTTAGGACGTTAAAGGAAATGGAGGGAAAGAGGAAAAAAAAAAGGTGTTGGCCAACCTGTTTGAGTGGATTGAAGTATGTGGTGTCATTTTGTGAGAGTAATAAGCAACCAGGTCTAGGAAAACAAGCCCAAAAGAAGCGACTAACACATGAGCACTTAAACCTATATAGCCTACTGTATACATCGGCTGTTTGAAAATAGCCGATCTACAAGCTCACAACGCGTAAATAATAATTAAAGACATTTGGAAGCACGCCAGAATAAGCAACTACTAAGCCCAAAGAAACGCAATCTGCTACTACCAATATTTACAAGCAACTTTACAGAAAATGAAGCCCAAAGTCGCTTATAATAAGTGGGCATGGCAACACTGCTTGAAGTTTGACCTGCAGGAACAGGCGTTGAACTTAATACAGGGATCAGCGGTGAAAGGGTTCCCTTTGTTGTTGTCGTCATCATCACATTGTCGTCATGGGAACCGATAAGGCCTGCGGTGTTCTGTGAGCAACTAGCGTGTGACTAATTATTACTTAAATGTTACACAGCGTGATTAGTTACTTCTCACAGGACCCACTGTTCCTTGTTATTACAGCCCGATATATAACATTATTGTATACAACTAGGCCTCAGTACAAGTAATAAAGATTCCTAAGTGAAAGTATGTTTGTGTTATGTCTTGGCTATGTCTTGGCTAAGTTAATCATTGTGCCATTGTTATTAGCGGAACTGAGATAGGGTTGTTTTTTGGAATATCAGGCTCTTCTTTTATCTAATCTGTTTTAATATGGGGTTTATCATAGTCAAAGCAGGGGTTGACGACACTAAGGTCTTTGAGGCACTTGCCCATCAGGCCATGGGCAACATGGCATCAGGTCATGTTCTACTTCCCCAAAGTAATAAAAAAAAATCCATTATACAATGATGGGTAATAACATTTGCGCTTGTAGAACAAATTCATGTTGAATCCAATCGATAACTGCTAAGTGGCGACAGTCTCTTACCCAACAGAATGAGTAAAAAGGTAGCATTGTTCCTGATGAATAGCCAATCATATTTAATGAAGATGGAATGCACTTGCCCGTCAGGCAACCTGAAAGCAAACACCTACCTGAACGTTTTATTTACTTGCGATGGGTAGTCGGGCAACCGTTTCAACACCTGCAAAGTAACAGGTGTGTGTCAGTATTGTCTGTTGAGTGTGTGAAACTCAAGCAGAAGCTGGACTGCCAGATTATGAGTCATCTATTCTGCACAAAATCACATTTGACTATTGCAGGCTGTAATTGACAACAGGCGGTAGTTGTTTTCGTAATATCTTGTGAAAGCTGGACAACTTGTCCTTGTGCTCCGAGTGAAGTAACCACCACTCGGCCAAGTGTCATGAAACGGAGAACATATTTTGTTTCATTGAAATAGAACCACTCCTAGTTGTTCGCAGCACATTCTATAGAAACGTCTGGGCTGTCCACAACATAACTGTATTATGCCTCAATCTTCAGTATTCAGCACAGAAAACAAAACACAATATAATTCCCTTCCCCCACCAGACAAGAGACAACGATGATGTAGCCAAAGGTTCATCTTTGTCTGTGGCCAGTCATTGTGTCAGATATGTCTGCTATTCTGTTATTGTCCAGCTGTGCGGTGCATCTTGGCTCATCATCCCTCTCACTGAACTCCTGCTCATATCTCATTCCTCATTCCTTTGTATCTCTCCAGCGCCACACCGACACGTGTGGCACAGTGAAGCAGCATACCATGAGATCGTTTTGCTGAATAGGGTGGAATGTATAAAATGGAATTGATAAGCGCCATCATACTTTATCTTTGATAGCTACTCTGGGGCCAAGAGCAGTACTCAGTGCTTTCTATTGTGCAGCTTCCTGGAATGATTGTATGTTAACTACATGGCTGTGAAGCAAGAGTATTGTTATTAAAATGTGTGGTCCCTGGGTACATGACATTGTAAAAAAATATATGAATAAGGTACTGGCTTCTGAAACAACAGTATCATACCCACAAGCCACAATTCTTTCCACGAACAGCATGAATCCTAAATAAATTCTAAATTCAGGTGTCATGTTAAAATATTGTTTTGTGTTTAGGTTATAAGATAGTTAGTTACGTTTAGGTGGTGTGGTTATGGTAGGGTAAGGATCAGGGGGGTGCTTAGCCAATAAGATGTGTGACTTACATTTATGAATGCGGGTATTGGTTCAGGAGCCACAAGATGATGATAAGGCATAGTCTTCATTACTGTGCTTCTTCCCACTTCCGCAATTGAAACCATGGGTTTAGAATTCAAAGTCACACCATGTGCCATTTAGTCATTTCCTAGGATCGACCCAGTGCCAGGGATGAGAGCACACACTGAGTGGCTGAGTGATGTTGTGGACAAAATAAAATATCACAATATTTTGACCAAATAATTCTAGCTATTGTGGGGATGGCTATTGTTGCTTTCACAAAACATTTACACATTATTTGATAAATAATCATCAGTAATGACTATAATAACTAAGTGGGTTAGACATGAAGTTCAGAAAATTCTTTTTACTGTAATGGAGCCTTTAAAAACCAGGAAAAGAGCCATATCATGATCTTACAACTGACAAAATCCCAGGCGATATCTAGCCTCATATCACGATCTTGCTATATTATCTACTGTATATATTTTCCCACAGGCCAGCCCTAGCGCGCACACACAGCAACATGCCAACAGAATATTGAATTAGATGAAAATGTGTGAAGTGGATTAGCTCAGTGAGCGTCACAGCTTAGCCCAACTCACACAGCAGTCACACTCATTATATCTGTCATTCCTCTCGCCAGCGCCATGGACAAGAGCCACACGGTGAAACTCTTCGTGGGCAACCTGGCGTTGGACACCACCCAGGAGGAGCTGTCGGCCATCTTCGAGTCCTACGGCCAGGTGGTGAGTTGCAGTGTGCTGCGGCAGTTCGCCTTCGTGCACCTGCAAGGCGAGGGCGCCGCGGAGCGCGCCATCCGCGAGCTCAATGGCCGCGAGTTCCGCGGCCGGAACCTGGTGGTGGAGGAGTCGCGGGGCCGGCCGCTGCACTCCACCAAGGTGTTTGTGGGCAACCTGAGTGGGATGTGCACCACCGAAGACCTCCAGGAGCTGTTCCAGACCTTTGGGAAAGTTCTAGAATGTGACAAGGTCAAAGGTGAGCCACTGGGAGAGGGCTGGGTGGGTGGTCATGTTTTTAAATTGTTTTAAAAATGTGTAATCGTTCTATTTTGAGGAGGTGATGTGAAGATGTGACATCACACTTAACCAATGCGTTCAGTGTTGAGAGCACACACTGGAGAATCGCTGCCAGCCCATGTAAAACTCGTTGTCAGTTTTAGGTGGACTGCCGGTGATTTTACAGGGCGGAGAGAGCTCGCTATCGACACGGAGCGCACGGGTGTACTGTGCAAGGGTGATGTCAGCTTTTCACAATGTTCCCGTCTCACAGTAGAACGATAAGATTCACATTTAATACAGACAAAGTTACACGTTAAAATCGACACTCCGCCATGTAGCTTCATTGTCCATGACCATGCAAACATTCTAGAGCAGCGGTGTGTTTACCAAGAACTAATTCACACACCCTCAACCTGAGAGCGGAAAACAAATTCATGATGTCCCCAGGTGACGTCTTTGATCTGAATGAAACCCTGGGTTAGACTAGTCTCCAGACACCACTGGTGCAGAGAGAGTCAATGATGCCATGCCATGCAGACATGAAAGCAAAGAATATTGCATGTGGTTATCGTAACACAGCAGAGATATGTCTGTGTATTGAGGTCAGGAGTGTGTCTATAACTGTCCTACATCGGCTTTATAGCTTCAGCATGTGATATGTGATACAGCGGTCTAGAGTTCTGTCAGCCCAGATGCAAGATGCACTCCCACTGCGATAATCTAAGGACATGGCATTTAGAGGAAACAAAACACAAAGATATACCGTTGATTTTCTCTGTCTACTGTCTGCTTCTGTAGTTGTGATATTAATTGAAAGCACTGATCTGAAATGAATAGGGCTAGCCTTTGGGGACACAATTTGATGGTGTCCCCCCCTTGATTAATGTATACCACACTGGTAAATACACCTTGTCTTTGTTATGATTCCATGAAGATCACAATGAGATATATACCTCTGAATGCTGCAAAAATAAAACAAGGGTCATTAGTTTGTTATTTTCTTTATTTTGTTGTAATCACTGGTGCAGCTATTGTTATTATTAATGGCATCTCTTGTTCAGTGGATATTAGGGACCCTTGTCACTGCTAGATATCTATCCAAACAGGAATTCACTTGCATTCAGTGAGCTCAATCTAGCTGTCAAACAATAGACTGGAATAAGGAGTCTTGAGTTCTGTGGGCATGTGCCATTCTAACCGATGTCCCTGCACTCAATGACAGCCAGGAGTTCTTCCTCTGCAGGCTATGCCTTTGTCCACATGGAGAACAAGGAGGATGCGCTCCAGGCCATCGAGGCCCTGCACGGCACCTCCTTCAAGGGCCGGCCCCTCTCCGTGGAGCTGTCAAAGGTCCAGCCTAGCAAGCAGACGCCCACGGGAAAGATCCCCTGCGTGAGCTGCGGCAAGCAGGGTCACTACGCCGGGGAGTGCCCTGCGGGGAAGTCCTCGCTGGAGCAGTACCAGAGCCAGGCAGCCGTGCTCGCCGCCGCCGCCGCAGCGGCCGCCGGCCTGCCCCTCCAGGTCCAGCAGAGCGTGCACAACTCGGTCTACAACACGTCCACGTTCGACCCCACCTACGCGGCCCTTACGGGGCTCACCGCCGGCACACGCGCCGACGGCAACCCTGTGAACCCTGCCGTGTACGGCGCCCTTGCCAGCCAGGTCTACGGTGCCAACGTGGCCAACCAGCTCTACGGGACGGTGGCCGGGCAGGCCTCCCTGACGCAGGCCTCCACGCAAATGTCCCAGATGTCGCAAATGTCACAAATGTCGCAAATGTCACAAATGTCACAAATGCAGCAAATGCAACAAATGTACCCCAACATCTACGGCCAGGTGGCCGCCAGTCCCGCGGCCGCTGCGGCCGCAGCCTACAGCACCCCCGTTTACGCCCACGCCATGGCCAACCACCACCCGGTATACTTTGCAGCGGCGCCGGGCCTAGAAATGCAGTCGGCGGTCAACCCGGCGTACAGCGTCTCCCCGGCGATATACGGCGCCGCCGCTCCGACCTACACCCACATAGGTGCCATGGGGGCGACGGACCCCACCACGGCTCTCTTCGAGGCGGCCAGACAGGCGCACTACTTCGCCCAGGGGCAGCAGGTCCTGGCCGAGCAGCAGGCGGTGGCTGCGGCCAAGTCCGGGGAGAGGGATCGCAGCCCCCTGCGGAGGACGGCGGCGCCGCTGCTACCCGACCCGGTGATGAAGCCCTTCATGTACCAGAGGGCCAAGCCCCGGCGGCCACTGCTCCCCACGCCGGCCGGCCGGGCAGCCGAGGAGGCAGCAGAGGCAGCGGAGGACCCCATGGCCAGGTAGAGAGAGTGTTTATCTTGGTAAAGTACCATATCTGCCTCAATATATGTCAATGTGTATTCACAGTTTGAACCATACACTTCTCAAACTTTAGTCAACTTCCCCCAAATTGATTGTATTTGGCCGTGGACCCCCATCTGAAAAGAGCTTGTGCTAGGGGCCCCCCAGAAGAGAAGATTTGTGTAAAAAAATGTATCAAAAATAGCAGATGTGCAAGCTTGCATCGTGTCACTTGGTGTCGCGCTGCGAGCTTGTAGATCTGCTATTTTTTAATATCCAACATTTAAATGGATAAAATGATTGTGACACTATACTGCTTTTCCTGGGGACCCCCTGGAACGCCCCAAAGGTCCCCTAGGGGGTGGTCACCAGACCCCACTTTGAGAACCACTGCCATAGACCATTTTACAACTTAAAATAGAATATTTGAGTCTAATAATTGCTAGAAAAAACGTGCCGCGCGGCACGAGAGGAGCACACACCAGGTGTGCGACACCATAGGAAAACAATGGTTTTACTGGCGCCGTGTTTTATTGATGACGCGTGTCTTGGTGTTATCGCCCGTGGTTAATTTCTTCTTTTTTTTACTTCATATATTTTCTCCAAAGTCATGAAGACGGTACCGAACGTACCTAAATAATTGAGTCCATGTTCAAACATTAATGTTTGAATTTCATTAGTAAATCAATCTTTTCTCTAAGGACTATTTTCAGCTGCAATTTTCAAGTGAATCTGCTATATAGAATCCATTGAAACAAAGCCATAACTTAGAATTTCTTAAGATAATACTCACACTATGATATTTAATGTGTTGAATTATGTATCTCAAGCCAGAGTTTCATACCAACCAATCCAACGGCTTTGTTGAAAACCAAACAAAAAATGGTCAGCAGTAATGTCAAATATTGTCAGTAGGCTAAATGTGACAGACCACCCTTATTAAAGCTGCAGTTCAGAACTCTCACGCCCTGTCCGGGCTTTGAAACCGGAACCCCCATGCTAGCGCTTACATTTCTACTGTTGAGCTATTATATAGCAGATACCACCTATGGGAAGGCGAGTTGTTAACATAAGTGTCATGCAACACCTCTCGTTAAACAGTAGTGGTCCTACCGACCACCAGAGGATCTCAATGTCTCAATAGAAGAGCAGCTCCAACCACCGCAGTTGTGTTTGTGTCAGTTAAAGAGTTAATACAATATGACTGAGTTTTTCAGAAAAGTGTCAAGCCACTGGCAGCGATTTCGAGCATTTTTTAATAACCTTTGAAAAATCATAGAATATTATTTTTCACAGCGATCCACCTGGCAATCGCCTCATTACAGGTCTTGGATCTCGGAGAACCGGGGGGGGGGGGGGTTGCCGTCGGAATAATCCATTCCATAGTTATGTGCAGAAAGCAGAGAAAATGTTACTTTTATAAATCGTATAATACTGAACTAAACCATTTTGTTCTGATCAGGTGATTTCTGGGTGTACTCTTCTTGGTGATCCTGGGATCATTCACAGGCTGCGGAAGAGCGCCCTCTATCATAAAACCACTGAAAACATTGCCAAATAGGACGAGAAATCTCATCATTGGCAGTCAAATAGTTAACATACTCTATCATACAAATTGGTTGAAAATAATGTAACGTTTTATTCACAAAAGAGTCATGGGTCGAAGCATTATGTACGTTTTTCCCCATTTGTACTGCTTCTCAGTACAGACTCTGATAACTTCGGGAACCGCTGATGATTCCACAGGTTTACTCATTCCTTGGACTCAAAACTAATATACTTGTAATTATCCCCCTCACCCCCTCTACCTGTGTCCTGACTTGCCTGTTCCAGGTAGTGTGTGCTATTATCCACTCTACTAGTATTGATATTAACCCATTAAAACCGGAAACGCATCGGTGTAACCACTTTAACCATTATTTTATACTTTGGCTATTCAAAAATAGAAGATATACAAGCTCATAGCGGGCTCATAGCGTGTTACTCACTACCCTTCCTCTTTTGCTTTCATCCATAACTGCATTACCCCACCTAAACCCTCCTCTTGTCTGTCCACCTCGTCCATCACCCCCCGCCCCCCCCAACCCACAACCAGGTACTACGCTGAGTACTACCAGCAGCTGCAGCAGTACCCTCAGTTCCAGTATGCCTACCCGCCCCCCAGCGCGATGGCGGCGCTGCCAGGCATGCCCGGGATGCCCACCATGTCTGCCATCCCTGCCCAATCGGTGGCCACGCTGGACGCCCTCAGGCCGGTGGCGGCGGTCGCGGCCGCCATGGCCACCCCCAGAGTGTATGAGCCGCCGTTGCCGCCGGCGCCCGCGCGCAAGGAGGCAATCCTCCGCCGCCCCGAACTCTCCCTTCACACGCCTGAGCCCCCCTTCCGATAGTCGCACTACACAACTCTCCTCTTGCTCCCTCCTCCTCCTCTTCCTCCCCCCCACCCCTCACCCCTTCAAAAAAGGACCCCCAAACCTTGCCCCCTGTCTCCTCAAACCCCCCCGCCCTCCCCCTCCTGACCACCTCACAGCGGCTGTATGTGTGTAAGCGCGTGTGTGCATAGGGGTTCTATGTTTGTTTGCGGGGTGGGGTTTGATACTGTGGCGCTCCGTGGTTTAACCCCTGCTTCAGGAGGGACTTGAACCGCCAACCTTGGTCCTGGTTTAGCGCACGCGCAGCGCAGTTTAGAAAGGGACGAGCAACTCTCATCTGTTGTACGGGCATTCTTAGCACATTTCAGTCTCTCCTCCTTTCTTTTTTTTATTGTGCCAGTCCAGTCTCACTCCTGTGCCAGTATTTTTGACTGACCAAGTCGGTTATTCCATATGCCTTTATTTCTGCGAATCAAGTATGATTTTTTTTTTCCAAGGCCAAGCCTATAATTAACCAACCATTGGTTTTTAATCAAACCAATCAGCCATGCTCCTGTAAGCCTCAACGATCAAATCAGGGCAGCTACTTTTGAAACCCTGTTTTGCCTTATGTTGGAAGTGTTTTTGTTTAGATTTCTGGATGTGTTTACCAATCAGATGAGATGTCAGATAAGCACATTGTATACCGTCTGCGCTGCGCTGTGTCCGGCAGACCCAAGGTTGGACAAAGATATGGGGGGAGGGGGGGGGGGGGGTTTCTTGTCTCGAATGTGATGTGATTGTAGTACGAATGTGTTGGCTCCTAAGCTGTGATAACAATGCAGCACACAAACACTCACACATGACACAAAGATGTGCCGCAGGTTAAGACCTGTGCTGGAGAGAAGAAAAAAAAAACGTAAAGCACACGCTAGCGTACTGTTATGTATGTTTAGACTTGCCCCCAAAATCCCTCCCCTTCACCCCTTCTACTGTAATTATAGCACTGAAAGACACTGCCTCACCTCTCTCCCTCTCTCTTTTTAATTGCACCTGCCTACCTCTGATACTGAGTTTTAGTGGAGAAATTACAGGCCCAAGTGTTTGCGGTGGAGAGAACTCGATAAGAGGATTTTCCACATAAATGAAATTTTGTTGCCTAATCCTAGCGTATTAACCGACATAATTTTGTATGTAGACCGAATGACAAGCAACTAGTGAACATCTCCCTTCAGTTTTTATAAAGCACAGTCCTGCTGTGTACTTAGCAATTCTTTTCCATAGATTCATAATGGGGGAGGGGGGCGTTATACAATGCTATCCTCGATTCTATTGTATTCTGTTGCTCAACTCTGGTAGAAACTTCGGTTAAAAAAAAAAAAAAAAAGAACTTGCTTTGGGAAAGTTTCACCCAGTCAGCAGTTTACCTGCCTGGAAGTCATAAAAAGTTTGGTGTCAGCAGTTCAGAAAGGGATGCCACATTTTAGTGATATTGACATCTCTATGTATGTATATAAATAATTTTGACTGTACTTCCAGAGGCCTTTTTTAAAATAGTGTTTGTATTGTTTGTTTTTTAGTGTAGTTATGTTTTGTGCAAGTCTGCCCAGGGCAACGATGAATTCTAAATGGTAAAACAAATCACCTCTGTGGACTTGCGAATGAGTTGTTTACGATTAATCTTTACATGTTATACCGCATCCTACCTAGAATCTATGTGACGATGAGCTTAACTCTGTGCCTATAAGATTTGAGTGAAGTGCATTAAGTGGAGGGATCTCCCATTTTTTAAGTGCTTTTGACTAATTTTATTTTTTAATCATGTGAGACCGGGGGGGAAGGGTTCATTTCTATAGCGGGTGGCTCTACACAATGTACAAAATAATAAATCATGTGAACCAAGCAGAGCTCTTTCATGGGAATTGCACACCTCCCATTCTTTTTTGTTTTTTAATTATCTTCAGAGAGATTATAAGGCATTTTAAATAGAAATCTTTTAGTGGTGCCGAAAAGCATTTGCTGTGCCCTCCCCTGCCTAAACGACAACTTCCTAATGAACTGCTAGTTAAAGCAGAATGCTATTGCTATTGGTACCAATGAACTGAGAGATGGAGCAGTGTCTTCCAGTCACCCACAAGCTGTAATCCTTTTCCACGTACATACAAGGCCTAGGTCAAATAATATTTGCAAAAAAGCTTAAGGGTTTGTTTTTAATGTATTTGTAGCTCCAGCCGAGTTGGGTCTTCCGCGTAAAGACAATTAGGGCAGTGCCACAAAAGTTGTCAACAGAAAGGTGTATTAAAAGCAACTTTCAAAATAGTATAACCTATAAACTTTCTGGCACCCATTGAATTGTCCTCCTACGTGGCAAACTCCACCCCTCTGGCACGCCAAGGCAGATAAAACAAATTCTTGATACAATTCTTTTGCGAATAACCTTTGACCCAGGTACACCGCATTGACAAACACCCTCTCAAGACACCATACTGCCTCGCTGTTCTCCGTTCCCTTCTCCCCCTGTGGTTTTTAAGTGGTTAAGTGACTTTTTGCATCTCACAATGTAATCTTTCTGTGTCTTATATACACCCGCATACCAATTGCATCCTTCGAGTTATGTGGTTGCGAAATGTCTTGTTTGCCATGTCTGAGACAGAATTTTTTAGTATTTTATTTTTTGCCTTTTTTATATATATATATAAAAACAGCATGCTTTTTTTTTTTGAGAACATGTATTACTATACCCACCATTATAATAAAGAATGTTTGGCTCACTGCTGTGGTAAAAAGCAGAACAAAGGTTTGGTGGGGAAGGGTTTCCCCTCTTCTTATTCATTTATTTCCTGTTTCTCTTGTGTGAATTGACCACCAGACCCATTTGACTGGGGGATCCAGGGGGGAGGAAAGATGTAGATGCTCACCCAGCTATGCTTTCTTTGGTCTCGGTAAGTGGGGAACAGTGCTCTTCCTCTCTCCAGCCTCTCATACTATTGTACCTGGGTTGGCATGTACAGCAGGACATACTCCAGTATGTACCTCTGGGTTGGCCTGTGTAGCAGGTCATCACCGGTGCACCAATCAGACTTTCTTAGTCCATTCATTTCCGACTGGACTCCTAACTTGGGTCCAATGGTTTCTCACGGGTGAGGGTGAAGGTACTGAATAAAAGGGATTAGACAAAGGCTAATCCACAGTATTTTAATGCTTTTCTTGAGTGTAATGCGATTCTTTCAAACGGGCATTAATGCGCCTAACGGCCCTGGCAAAAACGCAGGGCAGGCATGTAACTTCAATTCACACACATACAGTGTGTATATATACTGTGTATATACATACAAAGTTTGATCTGGAGAGCTGGGACTGGGGAGAGGCGCACAGATAGAATGGCCTGGGTGCATTTTGATCTGTGGGGCAGTTCTGTGGCTGGGGTTTGAGGGGTGTGCGCTGGTCTGTTCTTCCTTCTTCCACCACCGAGAACCAACCCTGTACCACCCTGTTTGTGTGTGTGTGTGTGTGTCTCTCTACTATGACTCTTTTTGACCCTGCATGTGAAGTATCTTGTATCTCTGCCACCCAGCCACGCTGATAAGTGCAGCTCTGACTAACTGTCTCAACTGAATTAGGTCACCAGGCCCGTCTGGGACGACGGCCCACGCCGTGCGCGCCTGCGCACGAGCGTTGGGGCTGCGCCGGCCACGAGGGGGGAAGACTTTTAGCGTGGCGCCACGGCACGCGGGAACTTGTTCTCTCTCTCCACCACCAAGGTAAATCAAAAAACCCCAACAAAAAAAAACAAGCGCTGTCCCCGCCCCGCCTCACCCCCCTTCCCTTGCCGACTCCCCCCTTTTTGACTGTCTTGACCTCCTGTCCTCCGCCATCACCACCACCGCCCTCCCACCTCCGTGGCGCTTCCCTGTCCTGCGATGGCAATGCCACACAGCCTTGAGCTTCTTCGCGGTTCTGGGATGGAAGGGGGGGGGGCGGGGCTAATATCCTCCTCACCAGTCCGAGGGAAAACGTGACTTTGTCCTGTGTCGCATCCGCACAACAGACGACTGACCGTGCCCTATCTGTCTCACTGTCCCGCTGGCCTGTGTGTGTGTGTGTGTGTGTGTGTGTGTGACAGATGGAGGGAGACTGTGGGCCCTATCTTACACGCCACCTTACCCCTTATCCCTAAACCTTTATAGCAATTTTTTACTATTTTGAAAAACATTTGAAATAGCCTATCTACAAGCTCACAACGTGTCAATGTGAATTGGCTAGTTGAACTATTTTCAAATGTTTTTCAAAATAGTAAAATATGACATTAGTTTAGGCATAAGGGGTAAGGCGGCGCGCAAGATAGGGCTGTGTGTGTGTGTGTGTGTGTGTGAGAGAGAGTGTGTTTGTTGGCGTTGCTGTCTCGTTGATTGGCGTATCTATCTACGCTTGGCACATGTGGAATCCTCCCCCACCTCCTGCCCGCCAGTCAACTCCTCCTCCGCCGTATTCGCCGCCCCTCCCTCTCCTCTCCTCTCTCTCTTTCTGCCTCCTTTCCTCTTCAACCCCTCCTCCTTAACCCCCATCTGCGCCTCCTCCTCCCCCCCCCCCCCCCTTTTCCCCCCAAACCTCTCCGCCGTCCAAACAAGCGCTTGCCAGTCGCCGCCACCGTCGCCATCTTGGATCGGGGGTTCGTGGCTCTGGCTCAGACTCCCACTTCCCAGAACCACTCACCTGACCCAACCTGACATCCCCCCTACCCCTCCCTGCCTCCCTCCACTTCCTGAAACCATAGAGACGCGGCCGTGACGACGGACGGTGTGTGCGTTGGCCCCGCCGTCGGATGCAGTAACATTTCATACAGAGACTTTGGTGTCTTGAAACGAGCTGCTTTGCTTGAAACTGTCTTCAAAAACAGTAAAGCGCCTGGTTTGTCCTCTGTATGAGGAATGCATCTCAGTCCTGCCACCACTGCTTTCAGGTTTGCGTATACCCAACTGAGCTCATTTCACAGTGAGCTGAACAAACCGAACCTCCATTTTATGAGGTTTTTAACAGCGGGAATGGTTTCGTAAATCTTTTGTCCTGGTCCCCCTCACAGCCTCCTCCGTCCCCTGTCAGAAACATCCTATAGGACAGGCCTGGGTATGAGGCCTTGCTCGCCTGCAGATTCTCAACAATCTCAGAGTTCCTATAGGATTTTTCTGGTGTGGCACCTCTGTCTGTATATCTTTCACGCTGGAAACAGCCCGAACTGCCTGGTTATGCGCTCTCTCGACTTGATTTGTATGTTTGTGTATATTTGCTTAGAATGTCCTTGTGATAAAATGCAGTAGCTGAATGCGCGCACACACACACAAACACACACACAGCGAGTCGACTGAGTTCTCCGACGTTTGCTCTGACAGCTGGGAGATGCAGTACACCAGAGGGGGCCGAGTCAAGACAAAGGGGGTGTGGCCTTTTCTCTGTCTAACCTGTCATTGAGAGAGGAGGAGGAGGAAAGGATGAATGGATAGATGAATTGATGCAAAGGTGAGTTGGTAGCGTCTGGGTCTCCTGTTCGTCACCCTTGCGCCCTAACCTCACTGTCCTGATGGTGGAGAACTATTGTGGTGTCTTTTTATAAGTATTTTGTCGCTAGAATAGTCGGGGTTAATGGTGCATTCACTTCAGGTTTGTTTCAAAATAGAATTGAGAATATATAAATTATATATATGTATTATTCTAAAATGTTCTGTCAAAGAATGTTGAATGCTGAGTTGTAGTTTAAATTCACATTGCTGTGTCCACCAAGGCATTTTTTCCTGAGCGCAGTGTATTGTTTTAAAATGCTTTTAATGGGAGAACCACGTATTTACGCGGTGCTGAACACGGTAGCAGTGTGACGAGGCGCTGTGTGTCTATTCTGCGCTGTGCATTTGCGTCTGGTCGCCAAGAGTTGAAATATTTTCAACTCTGGGCTTTTGGACGAACGTTTTAGAAGAGTGCCTTGCATTTTTAGCTGGGAAGAGACGCGGCCTTGAGCAAATACAGTAGACTCCAACCCTGCTTGCAAGAGACATGACAATTGTCCATAATTACAAAAAACTTTAAATAAAGTATTTAAATACCTTTTTTTTTAATAGTGGATCCTAGCATTGCTGGTGCACTAAAGTTTAATTGGGTGTATGTTGTCCCTGTATTTTGTAAGAACTTCTATGGGAACTCTCCAAGCGGCTACTTAACGTGAGTAACTAAAAGTCAATAACTGGCATTTGCTTTTTCTTACCACTTAAACCCTAAATTTCAACTTCCGAGGGGTCAATACTTGGTCCCCTCCTTTTCCCCTCTAGACCAAATATCTTCACAGAAAATAGCTAATCTACAAGCTCACAATTGGTGAGCTTATATATCTGCTATTTCTGCCAAATCTTCACCTATTAAGACATACCCAGAATAGGGACACTAGGGTTTAAGTGGTTAAACGATATACTGACAGAAACAAAGTGCCATCCTCCGTAATCAGGACAGCTGGTGTTCCAATAGTTTCCTCCACTGCCCCACACCCAATCCATCCTGCCCCCCCCCCCCGCCCACCCCACTCCTCACTCCAGGCTCAGGATGTTGTCGAGTTCTGGGCTTCCTACGCTTGGGTGAATGCAGCCACGCGTTTCTAAACCCCTGCTTTATATTCACAGCCACAAACTCACACTGACAGCCAAACCCCATTGCCTTCCAGCTTCCTCCCAACCCAACACCTGCCACACACACACACTCACTTTTCTGCCCTCTGTGTATTGGACAGCAGTTAAACATTCATTGGGTGTGTTCCAGATGCCCGGGCTAGAAGCACAGCTCTGCATATTGCATGAGATGTTTGGGAGAGCGCTTGACTTTACAAAGGCCTTATTCGGCCATATTAAGCCGTGTGTTAAGGTATGGGGGTGCTATTTTAGGAACACAATAATGCCGGGGTACTTGATGTACTTGATGAAGATCGCTTCGTCGACACAACACATCAATCAATCTCATAGTTTGTGTCACACAATATAAATACAGTGTGCACAGGCATGCTTGTATATATGTTTCCGTAAGTGTGAATGTTGTGTTACCCGGTCGTAAGTGTGTTACTGTATGTATATTGGGGAAATGCTTACACTCTATTATTGTGTTTCTACAATACTTTCCCATATACAGGTTAATACGTTTGTATAAAGCCATTGTAAAGCGACGTGTTAAAGAGGGTGAGAGTGATATGTTTTTGTAAAAAAAGAAGAAGTTTTGTCTTAAAAGTTAAAGCTCTATATTCAGATGATAATCATCGAAATAGAGTGTCTGTAACAGATCTCTCCAGCTCCAGAAGCAATCAGGGGAGAGAACTCCACAAAGACAATAAATCATTATCAATGTTATAGTGTTTAAATTTTGTCTGCTCATTTTTGATTGCGTCACCACTTCCAATGTAGATAATATATGATGTAATAACATTTCCTGACCTGAAAATGTTTAATAAAGAGCTGGAGAGGTGGGGGGAGGCCATCGGAAATTAGAGCCATTTAACCATTATTTTATCAAAAAATATCGCTGTACACCCCCTTTAAGTGGCTGTGTTTGTTTTCACAGGGTATTGAAGGTTACAGCCATGTGCATGTGGGAACGTTCCACTTGACTAGTTTTGACAGAAGTCACAAACCATGTTGTCTCTGTGGTTGCACATCGATGAACAGCAGAATCCCCAGTGGTAATTAAACTGACAGTGTAAAAATAGCCACTTACTGGCCCCCTTTTTTCTTTATTTTTTTTTACCATTTCAGAGTTAAATTATTGTACTGAATTGTACTGTGTAAAGACTGGATATATAGGCTTAAGCAATGCTGATATAATTATAATACGGTAAAAATGCTTAGCTTCTTGAAGTGGCAGATGGAGTTTGGGGAAGGGGGCGGCTGGGCTATCACATCAAGGCAGTTCAGAAACCATTGGTTCTCATAGTGTCTGGTAAGTTGGAAATCACATACTGTAAAATCCTCTGTGTTCATTTAACTCTTTGAGTGTACAAATAGACCCATAATGGTTCTGTTTATACACCCTCTGAGTTACCGACCGGTGATGGTCAATAATTAGTAAACTTGACTATTGGCTCTGTATACTTAGTCTGCTCTTTTTTCCCTCTATACCAAACCTCTCAAAAATAGCCCTCTATAACAAACTTCTCAAACATAGCTGATCTACAAGCTCACAACGCCTCGTGCTGCGAGGCGCTGTGAGCTTGTAGATCGGCTATTTTCAGCTAAAGTTCTCCTCAGAATACCAATGCTAGGGTTGAAGTGGTTAATAAAAAAAATAAAAATA
Organism: Gymnoscopelus microlampas; assembly: GCF_963454915.1. Classification (NCBI taxonomy): domain Eukaryota; kingdom Metazoa; phylum Chordata; class Actinopteri; order Myctophiformes; family Myctophidae; genus Gymnoscopelus; species Gymnoscopelus microlampas. Next base: position 26,797,920 of record NC_139956.1, on the reverse strand, counting down.
AAGGTTTCTATCACACAAGGATTTGGTGGCCCCTGTAGTAACTCTGAGGACCCCCCAGGGGTTGAAGACCCCTGCTCTGTAATGTGTACAGAAGGCACCATTAGTGCTTAGTCAGATCCTTGACCTTTATATAGTATTACAGGCCAAATACAGTATACGAGATATTATGAAGGCTTGTAGCAGCAACATAATGCATTGTGGATGTTATAAACAGCCATAATGCACCATAGATACTAGTGCAATGGACATTTTTTTGTGGTCCAGTTCTGGAGAACTGACTTTGACATATATGCAAAGGAAAGTGATTCCTGGAATGCATTTTCTTCATAGAAAGTGTTGCCAATATTTCCTTGTTATATGCATTATGGCCAAACACACATTTGGCTCCATGGGTCAAAACATTGACATATTGGCACGTCCTCAAAACCTCTTGATTCAGATGTGTACTTAGGCCATCTGCATAGCAGTGTTATCCTGTAACCTCGGGTCAGCAAACGTGTGTGGCGGTAGGACAGAGGACAGCTGTCAGCTATTAATGACATTTTCATTGACAACTCACAGGCACATGTCTGTGAAATCACTAGAGAATCCCAAGTCTTTTCCCATCAGTGGTCCTTTTATCGTGGATTACACTTCAGTGTTGCCCGGCCCGGGCAACACTAGTGGTGTAAAGTACATTTACTCAAGTACTGTACTTAAGTACATTTTTTTGGTAATTTTACTTTACTGGAGTATTTCCAATTTTCAATACTTTTACTTCTACTCCACTACTTCTCAGAGGCAAATATTGTACTTTTACTCCACTACAATTATTTGAAAACTTTAGTTACTAGTTCCTTTGCAGATATACATTATTAACATAATTAACAACATATATTAACCACACACATTAACCACTTTGGCCCTATTTATTACCTAGGCTATTCTGCTATTTTCAAACTTTTTAGAACTTACTTTTGGTACTTTAAGTACATTTTGATACCAATACTTTTGTACTTTTACACAAGTACATTTTGAATTCCGTATTTCTACATTGCAGTACTGATACTTTTACTTAAGTAAAATAATTGAGTCCTTTCCCACCACTGCATATCACACTTTATTTTTCTCATCTACCACACCTCACCATGACGTGTTTGTTTACAGGCATCACAATTTGCTCTTCCGATTTCCTCTGAACAGCCGTCGGCAAATGGTAACTACACATTACTATACGGTTAGCTAAAACTTCCACAAATAGGTTAATGGACCAAGTCAAGTGTGGTTACATTTAAATGCCATGAATAAGTCATTCCAGCTTCTAGAAATGCTTTCACATCCGGTTTCATGACTGAAAAGCAAATCAAATCATAACCACTCAAGGCCATTCGTTTCAGCCGGAGGTGAGACGGCCTTTGATACAATGATGCTTCAGTGAAGAATTACAGAGCAAACATACTCATGATACAACTGACTTTAAACAGTGTAGGCTTATGTATGCATTTATAGTCATTTTTCTTGCATTGCTCAAAATGTCCTTTTAGGGCATTGTTCGGTTTGCCCGGAAATCGCTAATAAATTTGATTTTTGAAAGAATTAATGTCTGCTTCTCTTTTGTTTATGTAGCTTGCTGTGATTTAAATATACATCTGGTACTGTTAGAGGTGTAACTATCTATACCTCCAAAACGATTTTAGGTGAGTGATTCATTGTGATTTTTTAAAATAGCAATTTGAATAAAATGTGTGTTATTGAAATGCATTATCATCAGCAGTACAACAATGATAATGATCTTTAACCACTTAAACCCCAGCATCCTTATTGTGGGGAAGACCTTTGTCCGCAGAAAATAGCAGATGGACAAGCTCACAACGCTGTGAGCTTGTCAATCGGCTATTTTCAGCAAAAGCCTTGCCCACAATAACAGAAAACAGAAAAGACACCATAGTAGCCTACTATAGAGCCCTGAGGGACTCCGGTCAACCATATGGGGTTTAAGTGGTTCATACATACAGCCTCTTTCGTCTGGAGGCTTCGTGGATCACTGTAAACCAGGGGTCTTCAACGTTCTTCTGGCCAAGGACCCCTAGATCAGTGGTTCTCAAAGTGGGGTCTGGGGACCCCCAGGGGTCCTTGGAGGTGTTCCAGAGGGTCCCCAGCAAAATGTGTTACCTCGGCTATTTAAAAACAGCAGATATACAAGCTCACAGTGCGTCACTTGGTGCCGCGCTGAAAGCTTGTGCTGCTATTTTGGAACATTTTTGAAAAATCTTGATTTTAGATTTTTTTTCTATATTTTTTAATTTTTTAGCACTAATCTTCTCTTCTGTGGATCCCTGGCACAACACATTTTTAGATGGGGGTCTGTGGCAAACTATATATCAATTTGGGGTTCCCTTGGCACGAAAATGTTTGAGAACTACTGCCCTAGATGAGAGTTGTTGCTTTTTGTGGGTGGGGGAGGGGCAATATAATGAAGTTCTCAAAGCTAGCTCACTATATTTAGCTTATTGTCTCAGTAATGTCTGTTGACCATTGAGAGATATGAGACTATAGCCTGGAAGTATTCCCCTGACTTTTCTTGTGACTATGGGTTGTGTCCATGGTGCAGCTTCGATGGCTTCATAGATGTGTTTGACAGATAATAATGTTGGATTCATGTTAATGTGTATTTTCAGACACTCAATAACAAAAATTAAATGTCTTTTAAAGTTCCTATCACACACATTTGGCGGGCCCCCTGAGGAAACTTTGAGGACCCGCTAGGGGTCCCGGACCCCCTGTTGAAGACCCATGCTGAACATTACAAACGAAGGTGTTCCCCCCCCTAAGCATTCTAATGAACCTCCTTTGTGTAGCTATACTGTAGGCTCAGCAAACCAAAGTGTCACATTAGACAGCAAGGAAGTGGGAGGGTCGGTGGTGTCTTTGATCCTGATTTATTTAAACCATTGGTTCTCAAAGTGGGGTCCGGGGACCCCCATGGGATCCTTGGGGGTGTCCAGGGGGTCCCCAGCAAAAGTAGTTAGTGTAGCAGCACAATCATTTTAACCACTTCATCCATTTAGTAAAGCTCACAGTGCGTCACTTTGTGCCGTGCTGTGAGCTTGTACATCTGCTATATTTGAAAGAATTTGAAAAATCTTCAGATGGGGGTCCGTGGTCAAACATACATCAATTTGGGGGTCCATGGCATTAAGTTAGAGAACTACTACTTTAAACAACCACCCAGCCGGTGACTTTCTGAGTCTGACAGGCCAGGGGGACGGGGACAGTCTGACTGTGTGCCATTGAGAGTCACTAACAGCAACAGGTGCGTTGGCACAAACCATAAAAAATGGTGGTTCCTTCAGCAGGAGGGGGTCGTGGGGGGGAGTGGAGGGGCGTGACTGACGTGCCTTCTGGCCACTCACGCGGCCGCTTCCCCCGACGGCCCCGCCCTCCACACCTGTTTAGGGTCAGAACCCGACACCTCAGGGCGCTCCCCCGTCCCCATACTTATTGGGGTGCGGTCACGTGGGCCACGTTTGACCAGGAAAGGAGCAACTTGCAGCGGCAGTGGGAGCACCACCTCCGCACAGGCACCCTCGCACCAGTGGAGCCCCTCTGTCTCTCTTGTCTCTCTTTCATTCTCTCTCTCGCTCTTGTCTCTCTCCCCCCCTGTCCTGAGGAGGTTCCCCCAAGAAAGCTTAGCCCGTCGTTTTATGTTTTGATACATTTATTTTTTCTTACCATATAACATAGAGGACATAAGAAGTCCTTGACAAGAGGCGTGCAAGATGACGGCAGTCGAACAGATGATGAGCTACAACAGCAGCTCCTACCAGATAACCGAGGGACAGATTTACATGATCCAGGAGGATGACTGGGACAGAGACCTGTTGCTGGACCCGGCCTGGGAGAAGCAGCAGAGGAAGGTACGTTCAGATCACACCAGTACCCCCTGATTGATGGAACACTTTATTAACAGTTTGCAACAAAATAAAAAGCACAGAGGTACAGATTCATACAAAAGGATGCTAAAGGGATAACCCAAGAAAGCACTATGGCTTGTTTCCATTGGGGTCCTGTGTCCTGTGTCAAGTACCCCCTCACATTGTCTGGTGTTACTGTAATCACAACAATAATTATTCTTTTGAGTGAAATAAATGTAAATGTATGAATTGAATTTGATAAGATGTTAATGTGGCCCTGGGATTTGTTGAACTGTTTACATGAAAACAGTGAATGATAAGTGTTAAGTGCACAGTGGGAGGTTTGGTTGGTTGGGAAAGAGGCCATTAGATGTTTTAGCAGCTGGCCCTTCAAGTTCCTTTGGAAGCTACAGCCAGATATTTTAAGTCGTGCAACTTTCTCAGTGTTGTCTTTCAGTTACCCCCCAACTGCCTCGTGAAGACGGTCTAAATATATCCCCCCAGTCCTCGTCCACCATTTGAATGATAAGCAATAAAATTATACTTGGAAGAACGTGCGAATTTTACGCACGGCTACGTCTCCATTTGGCACAATGGGAAATTACTCTTGAATACTCCACCCAAAGTGCATTTATAAAAACCTATAAAGCAAAGCAAATTAAATGTCCCTGAAGTAGAGTTGGAATTGTGTAACAAAAGACACATTTGTCATGAAAGTGGCAATATGAAAAAACGCTGCATGCATGCTAATTTGGTCTTTTATTGGACATGCAAACAGAAGCCACGCAAACCTCGACGTTCTGTAGTGAGAACTCAGTAGTCCTGCTTTGACAGTTTGGGGTGACAGTATGGTTGTCTTGGTGACCAGCTGGCCTTGTCGTGGAGATGAGTGAAACAGGTGCGTTTAATGAGCTGTCAGTGCTAAAAGTCATTGGGCCGAGATGACGTCAGTGTGCCACCTAAACTGGGACAATCACACCACAGCACAATAGCCAATTCAGCTTTATGACTATGTTTACATGACACACACACACACACACACACACACACACACACACACACACACACACACACACACACACACACACACACACACACACACACACACACACACACACACACACACACACACAAAACACACACACACGCTGCCTTACATTGCATTGCTACAGGTTGTCACTGCAATGGCATTGCTGGTCATAATTGTGATTTATCTTTTATTGGTAGGGGGACATTTTCCGCCACTGACTTGATGGCTATGAATCATTATATCTCTTCAGTTAGATGACTGCAATGTCAGGAGTACATGGCTGTTCTTTACCATCCATTCTAAACCACAACTTCTGGGTCACAAGCTGAAAATAGCCATATGCTAAATCTGTCACGTCATTTACAGTCAATTAGCCTACACACACCGTGATTGAAAGCCTGCTGGATGAAGCCGAAAATAACTACCAGCTCTCTTTGTAGTGTGATTTACAATACTACAACTACACAACAACCTTTCTTGTTTCAAAACCACTTGTACTGTAACAACAGCCCAGCGCCAGTTCAACAAATTGTTTCAGATGAGTGCAGATCCATTGAATTATGCAAAATGGCCCCCCACTTTTAGAAGCTTGGAAGCGCTGGGGATCCTTCCTTCTCAGTTTGACAAGCCTGAGAGAACTCAACAGATGGCAGCACCCAGAGAGAGAGAGAGAGAGAGAGAGGGAGATGGCAAAGCTAGTGGATATACGCCCCGGGTTGGTTTCACAAACCCACAAATACACATCCACCTAAAAATACTTTTCAACTTGCCGTGCACCCCTTCCCCTCCTGCCCTCCCTCCCTCCCTCCCCTCTCCTTCCTCCAGCTCTCTCTCTCACTTTCTTCCTCCATCAGGTTGAGCACTTCCTCTTGCCCACACTCTCTCCTCTTTTAACCCTCTCTCTCTCTCTCAACTTGTTGAGGTGGCATACCGCATGTATATCTTTTCTTGGATGCCACCTTTAGCTCGCTGTTACCTCATTTCTTCTTTGTAAGTGGTTCTTACTTGTAACATGATAGAACACTGCTTGTTAAAACCCAGCACAAAACACGCCATCCATTCCATTTAACTTCACCTCTCAACCTCCCGGGGGAGTAGGTCACGGTATGCCTGCTGCTCTCCTCGGCATGTAAAATCCAGCTTAAGGCGCTGATATCAGGCCGTAAATATAGATTGAGCATCATTTTGCGGTGTAATGAATATGAAAGGAAACCCCGGCCTCCGCCACCTGTTCTCTGCCCCCATCCTTGAGATTTGACTGGAAAAATCGACTCACCACTTGACACAGTAATAAAATGTTTGTCAACACAAAGTGATGTCGAATCTGATACCAGCCTTTCGAAATAGGCAGTGTGTTTGTGCTTGCCTAGATATGTGTGCATGTGTGATTGCATTGGTATGTGCATGTGCTAATCTGTGTGTACTCGCATTGGTTGTCATCGTGTGCGTGTGTGTGTGTGTGTGTGTGTGTATGAGTGAGTGTGCGTGTGCATGCGTGTCTGACTTGTACAACATTCATTGGTGTAAAATTATCATAATTGTCAAAATGTTAGCTACAAATTCCCCGCATGGCAGAGAGAGAGAGAGAGATAAATTCTGCTTTAATAGGAGCTGGCAACAGAACCTTGTGCGGGACAACGCATCACACAAGGGATGTCAAAAAGAATGAAATACATAAAGAGTTATGGTAGAAAAAGTGTCTTACATCACTCCTGCCTTTGACAGTAGCCCACTCAGAAATACCCATAACTCAAAATGTCTCTCTCCCACTCGAGGTGAGAGAAAGATCAGGAATAAAAGTTCTTAGGCTACAGCAGAAAACTTGGAGGCAAAATAGAGATACTATATCAGGATAGCTGTGGGTGGAAAATGGATGTTTACGTTAAGGATCTAAGCCTATTGATGCCGGCTTTGCCTGAGGCTACACAAGAAGCTTAGAGATTTCTCTTCCTTCTTTTCTCTTTCCTTTTTTCTTTTTACAGAAAAAAACGACCACTCATCTCTTGTACAGTAGAATCAATAGCCTGTTTGAAGATGAACTCTTGTGATGTGAAAGCCAGAATACTTGTCTCAAAGAAAACAAAGAAGATGGTTAATGAGTATTTCTTATAAATTACTAAGTGTTGTTGTTGTTGTTATTGCGTTTGTTCCTTTAGGTGTATCACAAGAGGACTTGTGTGGGCCTGTATAACATCCATACATGCATATTTTAATATCTAGTTGTGTTGTTTATGTGGCGTAGCCCCCGATTGAAAGAAGACAAAATCTCATGAACACATTATCTAGTCTGGAAACTAAAATATCACACAGTCAGTCTGAGTGTTCAGCTGCTAACCTGCTAGCAGTCTGTCTACTAGCGTTAACCTATAAATATCCATTGCATAGGACAAGCAGCAGCCTCATTGGCTAAGCTGGGCCCATTAGCAACAGTGGATAGTGAATGTACACTATGTGTACAGCCACGGGGGAATTGGCATCCCATCAGGTCAAATTAAGCTGACATTTTGTTGTCCCAGGAAGTGTAAAAAGTGTCACTTGTGGTCAGTACCATGCTTCACCGTGTCAGGAGTCAGCAGTGTAAATGAGTTTAATCAAAGCAGCAATTCTGAGGCCTAGTTAGAGGTGTTTATTTTTGTGTTTTAGCCTAATACACCATGTATTAGCTGTTATTAGCTGTGATGCTATTCAGACCTCTAGTAGTCAGAAGGTCACCGGTTCACCTCCCAGCCTCCAGTCTATGTGTCGAAGTGTCCCTGAGCAAGACAACTGGTGTCCCGCCCAAGCTCTCATCATAACCATCTGAGCAGCCATCAACTGGCTGAATCTGAAACCGAATTTCCCCCGCTGGACTATATGGTCTACAAAAATAGATACATAATGATAATCAAGCATCAAATCTAAGACCAATAATACTAGTGCATTCATCATAAGATGTTGCAAGGCTTGAATTATCCTTAAGAATCACATACTTTCTCATCTATTCTATTCTATTCTATTCCATGGTGCTTAAAAAGGAGGGGGCAAAAATATGTATCAATGGAGTGAAGTCATGCAGTATACAGCAATGCAGTATAAATTATGTATCTACTACAGTATCTCTATGTAGGCAAGTCGATATCCTGAGATAGTGTGTCATGTAATCTCTTGTAGTCTAATCTGATTTGGTGTTTTACAGCTCTGCCAGTAGACCTGAAGCCACATGAGGTCACTGATGTCACTTCCCATTTGACAGCCTCTGTGACACAGCAATCCCTTTACTGTTTTTACACCTCTGAGAAATTGAGCTTTGCAATTCAGATAGACTGAGATTATATTTATCTTTAAAGGAGTAGTTCACCCAAAAAAATGACTTATTTTCAATCAATTACACACCCCATGAAGCCTTGAAGTCATGGAGATTTTTTTTGTTTTTGTTGCATTCCTAAGCCAATAATTTGATCTCCGGTAGGATGGAGACTCAATTGAGTCTCCTACCGGAGACTCTGCCGGTCATCAAATTATTGGTTTAGGAATGCAAGAAAAGCTAAATAATCTCCATGAATTCAAGGCTTCATTGGGTGTGTAATTGATAGAAAATAAGTAATTGTTTGGGTGAACTGCTCCTTCAAATAGATCCAAGAAGATGATTTGGTAACTCAAAAGAAAAAGAAGGAAAAAAAGAAGAAGCATAATATAATATTGTATAAATACGCACGTGCACATCGATTCTGCCAGCACCATTTATCTTCTCAGTACAGTAAATTGCTCTCAGTTTCTTATTAAAAATACATTGATTGTGAACTCTTGGTTGCACATGCTGAGGATTGGTTACACTGAAAAAGCTGTTTGCTATTAGACAGAAGTGTTTTTTTCTCCTCTTACGCCCTCCTGAACTCAATCAACAACAAACTAGTCCCATACTTGCCTGAGATACTGTCTGTGATTCTGACCTGGAACCAAATGCCATCACTGTTTAGGGTGCTTTCCATACATGTACTGTATAATGAGAAAGGACTGTATGGCAACATTGAGCCCAATTTATACATTGTACCGTTGTACAACAAAGTATAAACTAGCCATTATGATAACATGTCAACCAAGGGGCTTCCTGTGCTATGCCTTCTCCTTAGAAGAGATTTCTTACATAAAAATATTTAACGTTCATTGGGATAGCCCCATTTTGTTCTATTTGATGTCTTTTGCAATGTGAATTAAGTAGTTGCAGACAATGAAAAAGATGAATAATTAGCCTATGAAGTGGGCTCTAAATGGTTTTGTCTGTGAGTGCTGGATTGAGATCAACCTCCCCCTTCATCCAGACCCTAATCTTGGAAATTAGTACAAATATTAAGATATTACTCCTTAATCTCCTTAATCTGGGCATGTCATAATAATATAATATTCAGTGAAAATAGCAGATATACAAGCTCACAATGCATAATGTTGCGACACATTGTGAGCTTGTACTGTAGATAAGGGTAGTTTGAGCAAAGAGATTTGGTGTAGAGGGAAAAAAGGAGTGGGGCAAGGATACACACCTGGGGGACACACCAGTCAATGAAGTATCTACACTACAGTTGAAGTAGTTAAGGAGACATTTTGCCTTGCTAGTCCAGCTCCATAGAGGTGTACTCACCTTACCCACTCACCTAATTCCTGGACGCACTGGAGCGGACATCTTAGATTCACACCCATGATTCACTTTGTCAGGGTCATGTGATCCCAACACCACCACCAGTGCAGGAACCTTAGCCCCTCTACCGATGTGAGCCATGAACCCTGCAAAATATTTCGTGCAAAGAAGCTAGCATATTATTTCCTTTTTATTTCTATGAAGCATTTTCGAGTATAGTGGTTGTCTGATCTGACTGAGTAAATGTTTTGCAGATTCTCCACAATAATATATTACTTTTTTAAATCATGTCACACACTGTTTAGTCATTCTTCTTTTTTCAATAATTTTATTCGTTTTATAAACAAAGAACATAAATCTCACACATAGGAAGACAGCCAAGCAACAAAATCAAACAATTGCCAAATAATGAAATGACACTGGTTTGTTTTTAATTGGTCATTTGACTGAAGATGTACAATGTTAAGGAAGGGAAACAGTAGATGCCACTTGAAATAGATATACAATACAAGTATACATAAAAGGAGATGACTGTGATAATAATAACTAATAAGATCAGGATAGGATTAATGAATACACTGTACTGGTGAGTTATGTCTAGAGTGTATGGGGGGTAAAAGTAAGAAGAGAGGTGAGACTGCCTGCTGTAGTCAGATCAAATAGCAGTTGCTATTCCAGAAGCTGTGTCCATGTAGGGAGGCTTCTATAAACTGCTTTAGGGCAGCCACAGGAGGCCACACGAAGGGCTGAGGAGTGTGTGTGTGTGTGTGTGTGTGTGTGTGTGTGTGTGTGTGTGTGTGTGTGTGTGTGTGTGTGTGTGTGTGTGTGTGTGTGTGTGTGTGTGTGTGTGTGTGTGTGTGTGTGTGTGTGTGTGTGTGTGTGTGTGTGTGTGTGTGTGTGTGTGTGTGTGTGTGGCGTGCGTGCACGACTGCACGTGCGCGTGCTTCCGATACAATCACTTATATGCTGCTCACAAGGTACATTTCCGAGTGAAAAATTGGCGTACAGCTTTGTGTTTTAAGAGGATACGCGTGTTTGACTTCTCAGGAGTGTGAAGACATACCGGTAGTTATATTTCAAAGTCTCGTCGCAATGCTGAAGGCAGGACACACTATACACCCACATTGTCAGAATGCAGAGAGTGAAAGTAGAACCGCTGACTGATGGGTGGCCATCTTGGATCTGATCGGAGCCGTCCTCTATCACTGTGTGTGTGTGTGGGAGAGCAAAAATGGCTCCTCACCACTTTTGAAATATTAAGTGTTTATATGACGTGTAGTAAATTGTTTTTGAACACCATTTTGATGTACTGTACCATGCTAGAATTACTGTAGATTCTATTCCAGTGGCACATTCGTTCACATGAGCCAAAGAGGATCCTGTTACGCATTTGGAATCTTCATTAGTGGCAAATGGCAATGAGGATGAGTTTTTACACAATGTTAATGCTGCCATAATTTGATGTTTGACAAATATAAATCAACCAAACCAAAACTACATATACTGTATGAGTGTTAAAGCATTCTGTATAATCAGTGTACTGTAAACCCATTCATAGTGCTATATTGGTCACAGTTGTGTTCCATTTCCCCCCCATTGATGGTCCAAATGGTGACCTGGGTGTTATATAAGGAAGCAGATACTGCAGGTGCAAGCTGTCGAGTTTATGGCCTCAGTAACAACAGAACAAACACTGGACACAAACATATGACAGTAATGTGTTACCTCATGTCATAGTCACTTGTGCCGTGTTATTTGATCAAACAAGGTTACAAGTTGTGGGGTATTAAGCTGTATTTAATAATGTCACCGACACATAGGGACAATCCCCTGGAATGGGAAAGGGTCCCGGTTTGATTCTGGCATCATGTCATAGTGAGCTTGAGCAAGGCACTATCCCCTAACTGCTCCCCCCAGGGGTGATTCAGTAAATGCCCACTGGGACAAATTCCGGTCTCTGCAAATGTACTTGGCCAAATAATCTACCTATTACGGAGCTAGTCTTTGTTAAGAGCTATCCTCAGCTAACTAGGAATCAAGGTTATTTGCATATAATAGGTATGAGTGAGTTGCTGACATGGACAGGCCTGTGACAGAAATACTGAATAGAATGATATTTTTTATTAGGAATCAAACTCGATGTGTTAATCCAGGAAGTGCATTGACAAGACAACACATTAGCATGATGTCATGCTAACAAGTTGCCATAACATCTTTCTGGACAGTTTTGAAACTGATGTAAGATCATGTAACTGAATGATGATGTAACTGAATGTTCATTCTTCACTTAATGTTTCTGTTTTGAGCATATCACCGATATGAGTGTATCTCATTCAGTTCATCAAATCTTAACTGTACCAGGAACAGTTTTAAATAAGAATGCTTTACAGCTTATAAATAATATTACATTGAAAATAGTGTTATAACCTACTTATATTGTATAACTGTAAGAAGCTACATTAATTAACATCATATTAACATCAAATATAGATATATACATATATATTTGGACCAAAATTTAGATAAGCGGTCAGCTTTATTGCGTTCGATCCTTTTGATAATAGTGGGCCAATGTTATAACAGTTGAGTTTCGGAAATTCTTATTTGCTGTTAATTGAGGTCTTCTTTTACACAGCAACAGTAGATTGTAGTCCAAATTGGATGAGATTTGTCGATTTGGCTGAATAACTGGTCTCAAGGTCGACCATGACTAGCTCTTTATGTAATATGAATCGTAGGGAAAATCTAGGCTTGTCACAGGTTACCATTAGGGCTGTCCCCTCCTAGTCAATTAATCCATGAATCTGTCGGTTTGGTCTTAGTTGACGAAGACTTTTTTGTTGATTATCCCCCCCCCCCCACATGCAAATGAATGTATTGATATCACATAGTTTTGATAGCAATAAACTGGCATGGGCAGCTACGAGTGTGTGGCTAATACTCCTTTATTATTTAATGATTTGTTCTTTAGCATTGACAACCTTCTGGTAGGTCACTTGTCAATGTCAGCCGCCATGATCAAGTCTCCTGTCGAAGTGGAATTAGCTGATTCAAGAGATGCCTGGACAGTTTTGCAGCTTATTTCAGAGAGCGAACTGCACCACTGAAATTAGAACCCCGCTCACCTCCTCCTCCTCCCCTCCTCCCCCTCCTCCCCACCCCTAGGCCAGGCGCACGGTCATAAATCTCTGGCACCTTGTTGAGCCAATTTGTCTGCCTCATTGTCACTCAGGGCGCCCAAGGCACAGTAAATGATGAAGGACGGAGCATGCCACTGCTGCTACCGCCTCTGCCAAACCCTGAACCTGAATCGCTCACCTTTTGTTCTCCGCTATCAATCAAAACGATTTCACATCAATCCTTTTGTTAAAATGGCTAAAAAGTTGACAACGGAGAGGGCAGGGAAATAGTGTCACAGTAAAGTCGGGGTGTGTGCGACCGCATGCTTAGCGTTTAGATGCTTGCCACGGATTAACAAATAGCAAAAAAAAAGAGCTTATCCGTCACCTACATGAACACTGTTTGTGCAGCCAAACCCTCCAGTCCTCCAGCATCCCTGTTTACTCTTCTCTCACATCTATAAAGCCAGACATCTGATGATTGTGCCAGAGCTGCAAATCACACACACCAACACTCACTCATTCATGTGTGCACATACACACACACACACACACACACACACACACACACACACACACACACACACACACACACACACACACACACAAGGACACACTTCTGGAGAACGCAGGCCTCTTGCCGACAGTTTTGGCTTTGCTTTGACATCAGCAAACTGCACCATGCAGTGAGGGGAAGGAATATACTGTAATGGGACAGAACTAAGTAGTGTTTGAAATTGGGAATTAAACCATGACGATGATAATGCACAAGAAAAGATGGCCTGGTGATTGACAGAATCAGTTTTCTATTGTTTATGATAGCACTTTTATTAGCATACATATTCCTTGCTTGTATTATGTGGATTCATGTTTTGTTTGTGTGTGGGTTGTTTCTATTGATTCTATTTCTATGTTATAGGGGGACAGATTAATCACACATTATTGTTCCATCCGGTGCACTGCTACTGCGAATGTAACGTGTGACATTGCCTCCCAAATTTATAACTGATTTGTTAATAAGTGTAGTCATTGTGTAAGAGTCTTGTGTGCAAGTCTTACGCAAATCTTAGTAGGCTAGTGTGTGTGTGTGTGTGTGTGTGTGTGTGTGTGTGTGTGTGTGTGTGTGTGTGTGTGTGTGTGTGTGTGTGTGTGTGTGTGTGTGTGTGTGTGTGTGTGTGTGTGTGTGTGTGTGTGTGTGTGTGTGTGTGTGTGGTTGTGGCGACGGGGGATAGAGCTGTTGCGTCATGTCTAGCTCACTAGAATCCCTTTTACCCACAGCATGGCATACGTGTGCGTGCGCGCGCGCGCGTACACACACACACACACACACACACACAATGCTGGCAAAGTTGTCCTAGCCTTTGATCCTCTAAATATAGACATGAATATTCATATTTGGACTCGGGCCCTACACATGAGATGGTTGACAATAGGCCCATGTCAGCAGTCTTTGTGGGCTAATATCTCTCAGTCTCCTCTTGTCCACTGTGATCCCTCTGCACCAGGGAGCGCTTCAACACATGCTGGTTGAAATTAGGGTTAGGAGACCTTTCATTTTCTGTTCTGTTCATTCAGCACAAATGTAGCTTGAAAAGTGCAGTATCATAGAGCCTTTATCCTTATACTCATTACCACGTGAACCGTATCGTCCCTAATCTGGGCTCATAACAGGCAAACATTCAGCAAAAATGTGGGAACATTCAGCAAAAATAGCATCTACATTAAAGCTCGCAACGCACCATATTGGCTATATTCGGCTAATAGATTTGTGAGAGAAAAAAAAAGGTTACCAAGTATAGACCCCTGGGGGACCCCCAGTCAACAGGGTGTAAAACAAGTGGTCTTGGACTAGCTGAAATAGTAGATTACTTAAAATGTTCTTTCTTTAGTAACTATTTAAATTGCCTTTTCTCACCATTAATGAATAAATTAATCAGTTACTGCAGCTTCATTTAGACTAGTGCGGGCACCTATTTGTATTACCTCCTGCTCTAAATTGCCCTGAATTGCCGTCTCCTGATGAGTCAGCACCTCTCTCTGCCATCCTTCAAATCATATCCCCTCTAGCATCCTATCTAATATAGTGGTAATGTCATGAAAACACACCCACACTACCAACAAAGTGGCTATTTCTTCTTGTTGCACTTTTTCGGTTGCTTCAGCACTTTTCATATTAGTGTTTGTATAGTTTTTGCACCATAAGCCTCTGTGTGGACATTCTAACTTTTTTTTCTGATGCAATGCTATGCAATGTTATCCTTTTAGCCCAAATGTCTGACTGTACTTCGTGCTGTTTACATTGCAGACTAATAAAGTATTCAATCAATGCACATTCCTCTACACTTCTATTTCAGTCAGTTTGCTTTTTATTGTACTATTATATTTTATTTCCGTAATATATTTTTTTATTATTATTATTTCAGAACAGAAAGATGTAAAGATTTTTAGCTGGACCACCAAGGCCAGCCCAACAGAGAGCCTTTGACTGACATTCACTGAATGATGAAGCAACTGCATTGTTCAGGCAGTTGGCATAACAACAGACTAGCCAATCGCATATATAGCAATAATCCCCATCCCTCGTTCATTTAACTAACTTACTGATGTTGGGGACTGCCAGTTGAATGATGCACAGCTAAAGATGTTTGGATTGGTTCTCACCTGACAAATGTTTACAAGCTGTCAATAAACAGATCCTGTAACTAGTCGTCACTTACTCACGTTATCACCTTTTCAATTTCTCCCGTTTCTCCCTATTGGCTAAAAGCCAGCCAATGAGGGGTCGCCAATGGCGTCCCATACTCTGACATGTTTTGGGTGATTTGATCGGGGCTTAGTCCCTACTTAGCTTAAACTTAAGTGTGTATGTATGTATGTATGTATGCATGTGTATGTATGTTTGAAACGTACATCTGCAATTTTCTGCAGTGGTCCTAGTAATATTTGTTATTTTGGGAGAGTATATCTTCTACTGTATATAAACAGCCAAAATAACAAATACTATAGGACCGCTGCAGAAAATTGCAGATTTCATATCTAGGAATTAACTTTAAAGACTGACTATCCCTCTTACAAATTCACATTCATGTCTAGGTTTCAGCCTTGTTATCTTTAGTTTCTCTTAGTGTGTGTCTTAAAGAACACACACTAAGAGATGCATTACTTACTATATGTGTACTCTGGGCTGACTCCTTCTCATAACTAATGTATGTCATACACTTGTCAATGTTTTACAAAGACGTTGCCCCGATATACCCCTTGAGACTGACATGATGTCATGTCTGAAATGTATAGCCTAGAGAAGAATGAGATGAGAGGCATGAGAAGGAAGTTGGTAGCACGGTGGGTGGTGGTGCCCCCAGGCGGTTCCCCACCCCTGTGTTTCGGTGTAATGGTTGTTTAGAGGTTGACGGGGGAGCTGTGGGGTGTGGCGTCAGAGATGTAGGGTGGGGTACAACGTCGGAGGTGGGTGCATTAAGGGCTGTTGGGGAGAGGGAAGAAACTGGAAAAGGATTGGCTCACAGATCGGCTCTTATGTCATAGTCCCAATTCGTCCCTCTGCGTACGTAGGCACCCATGTCCGGCGGCGTGGGGTCTCGGTGTAAAAGAGGGGGGGATATTTAAAACCCAGCTGGAGAAGAGGGTAATGGGGAAGGGGAGAGGGGGGTGGTAAGGAGCCAGGGTGGGGGGGGGGTTAGTGGCTCTTCAGCCACACCTGTTGTACCCCTACCACACACACACACACACACACACACACACACACACACACACACACACACACACACACACACACACACACCTCCTACCACCATATCAGCTGTTGAAACTCAGTGAAGGAATTCGAGTTGGGTATTGTTTACAAGAGGATCTAAAACAGTACAGGTTTCCTGGGACCAGGGTATGATGTCAGGTGTGAATTGCCGCTCTGACAAATTCCTTGCCAGTGGGTGATTTCCTTGAGTTTGCTTTGTCAGAGGAATACATTGTAGCAGCAGCAGCTGTGTGAAGTTGAAAAAGTCAGTGTAGCCTATACTGTTTGGCATATTAAACAAACTCTTTTCACTTCATCTCAACCACTACATATATCAAATGCATATTTGTAGCAGAGAGTGTCCAAATATTTTTTTCCTTAAAGAAAGGTAAATACAATTGTATCCCACTGGCTTTTTTCTTTTAATCCTTGAAGAAAGCAACATTACATCTTCCTGTTCTGTGATTGCAAACAGCTGATAGCCTATGGTGCGCCACAGTCAAACATACAGTAGTGCTACTTACCCACTTTTTTTTTTTTTGTAATATATAACATTGTGTCTTGCATACAGATACTGTATATACATGCACGTTTGAAAAGGTGAATTTAAGTGATATTGTTTTAATCAGTATCTTAAATGTGTGGCCATTTGTCTCAAGCATCTTGAATTAAACTGCCCTTTGCACTTAGGATGTCTTGCTTATATTTAATGAAATATTAAGAAACATAAGAAATTAAGAAGAAACTAACTTTCTTAGGTTTTGTGCAAGCAGAACAGTTGATTGTGCAACATCTTGATTGATGGGCTGCTGTTGTAGCCTAAAGCTAGTTGTAGGAAATCCACACACACTATTCCAATCACAGAGCCATTTATTGTTTGGAAAACGACTTATTCTATACATTTTAGAGATGAACACAAGTAGGGTCGGGATCCTTTAGGATTTTAACGATACCTGTTCCTCTTAACGGTCCAATTCCTTAACGGTTCCCTCTAACGGTTTCAAATGGACCCGTACAGGTCTAACTCTGAGAATGTACAAATGGAACCAAATGGACCCTTACAGGTCCATTTGGTTCCAATTGTACACTCTCAGAGTTATAATGGTTGTTGACATTTTTAAGTTTGAGAACCACTGGCACTTTAATTGTATAGCAGACGTGAAGTCCACACACCAGCCTCTGAGAGTGTGAGAAAAACCTTTTCCGGAAAACGGTTCCAAATGTGATGGAACCGATTCCGTTTTTTCAATGGATCCGGCATTCCTCCGTTTCCGGATCCTAACCCTAAACACAAGGTGTCAGGGATAGGAGGAGGAGCCACGTGGTCAAGAGTAAAGAGCCAAAGAGGAGGAGCTTCAGTGTAACAGTTGGGACAGATGGACAAACAACAAACAGAAGTACAGCACGTCTGTTTCATTGTCTGCTGATAGATTGACACAGCTGGTCAGGTTTCTTACAGTACATGTGAACTACAATTTAACCACTTAAACCCAAGCCCCCCAGAGCCCCACGGTACAACAGTGAAGCTACCATCGCCTGGTGGTCAAATCTGGGATTGCAAGAGTGTAGAGCGTTCTTCCGGGTGCTTCAAACGCCAGTGAGCAACTTTCATTTAAATGAATAGCTGGGGGCGGGGCAGCTCTCTAGATATATTATAACTCTATGCCTAAACCCCATATACTTGACCGGGGTCCCCCCCCCCCCCCCCTCCCAGGGCTCTATTTGGTGTTGAGGAAAAAGTGGAGTGTTGCTATTTTTTCCAAATATCGCCCCAAAATAGGGATTATATTTTGTTCCGTATTAGCCACGCTGAATCGTTGTTCCCAGCTCCATTTTTAAATTAACTTCACTTCTACTTTATAGAAATTCCCCAAATGTTGCTTTTGCTAATGTTAAAAGCAACCACGACCAGTAGTAGAACAGAGACCTTGGCATTGATTGCCGATATTTGTAATGACCATTCGAACCGTGAGGTCATAGTAATATAGCTGTGAATTCCCTCCTCTAAGTCAGGTGAGAGGTGCGTGTCGCGGCGAGGTGAGCGTGAACCCCGTCAGTTATGTTGGCAGAGCTTTGGTATCTGGCGGCCGTACTGGCAACGGGAGCCATTGTTCCTTCACTGTGTGGGTGAAAGGTTGTGCATTCCATCTCCCCTCCAATAAATACTATTATCAAACAGGTGCCCCCGGCGTGCATGCTCAGAATAATGGAGCTATTCTTACGTCTGTAAGGCTTGCGTTTTGGTGTTGAGGGTTGTAAAATTGTTTTGTGTGAAGTGAACTGAAGGTTGTGTCATGTGTGTACGGGTGAGAGATCAAAGCTAAAGTGGCAAGTGCAGTAACTAAGGGGGAAAAAATCACTGAAGAATGGGTTTAAAAGTGATTCAACTGGTCAGCCAAATGAGATATCGGCATATAAGTGATATTACAATAAATGTACATCTGTTCTTGAGGTAATTGTTCGTCCCCCAAAATCAAGAAGGCTAATTTGGCCTTTGGGATGCACAAATAAGTTGGTGTGTCCAAAAACGTAGTTGCTGCACTTTGGCTTTGTAGGGCAGAATAGACATGTAAGATTGTGTGTGTGTTTGTGCACAGTGTGTGAACTCGGTGGCCTTTAGAGTGGGAGCAATGCATGTTGTTTATAAGCATGATGTATCGCTGTCTGTAGGTGCATGTGTGTACTGTGAGTATTTATGTGAGCAGGACATGATTGTGGACAGCCGCGTGACAAAGGTAGCAACCGTGGACAGGTGTGTGTGTGCGTGTGCATGTGCGTGTGCGCGTGCGCATGCGCACGTGTGTGTATGTGTGTGTGGCATTGGATCAGCCCTGACAAGTGCTGAGTATTTTTAGTGGTAAGATACAGACACACGCACACACACAAATACTTGTTATATTAAATTAAGGGATATAGTTACCTTCACTATTATGTGGACATGTAAGTGTCCCTTGTTATTGTGTAAATACATTATATTGTCTAGTATGCTGTACATCACAATAGACTACAGTAGCAACAGATATGTTCGTAGTTCGTACCTTGGCCGTACATTTATCAGCACACTATGGCTGGCCTTGTAAATGCACAATAAGGCAGACAGACACGGCCTGTTGTTGTGTTAACAGTTTCCTTGAGAGAAGATGCCTGTGTTAAACACTTAGATTTACAAGACACAAGACACAAGATTATTTTTTCTTGTTACTCTCTGCCTTTCTGTGTGTGTGTGTGTGTGTGTGTGTGTGTGTGTGTGTGTG
The DNA here is from genome assembly GCF_963454915.1 of Gymnoscopelus microlampas. Classification (NCBI taxonomy): domain Eukaryota; kingdom Metazoa; phylum Chordata; class Actinopteri; order Myctophiformes; family Myctophidae; genus Gymnoscopelus; species Gymnoscopelus microlampas. Next base: position 26,778,261 of record NC_139956.1, on the reverse strand, counting down.
TGTGTGTGTGTGTGTGTGTGTGTGTGTGTGTGTGTGTGTGTGTGTGTGTGTGTGTGTGTGTGTGTGTGTGTGTGTGTGTGTGTGTGTGTGTGTGTGTG